>NC_081429.1:51055780-51271684 GCF_949786415.1 Peromyscus eremicus | reverse complement strand
TGCATGACTTCAAGCTGCTTCTGTTTATTGCTTTTTTTAAAAAAAATATTTATTTTATGGGTAGGAGTGTTTTGCCAGCACGTCTGTGTGTGTCTGTGTGTGCCTGGTGTCCACACAGGCCAGGAGAGGGCATTGGCTCCTCTGGGACTGGAGTTACAGGGAGTCCTCCAGAAGAGCAGTAAGTTCTCACCACCACTGTGCCCTTCTCCAGCCCGTTTGCTGTTTTCGGATCCAGTGTACTTAGAGTTTAGCTAGAATATGTTAGCGACCAGGTTTCAAAGTTTGGAGATGTGGAGAAGAGGGAAGAGAGGTTCTAAGCCAGGCTTGCTTCTCCACCCGTCCCCCATTTCTTTATTATTTATTTATTTTATTTTATTTACTTATTTATTTATGTTTCCTGAGACAGGGTCTTGCTGTGTAGCTTTGGCTGGCCTGAAATTTACTATGTAAGCCAGGCTGGTGTGTGCCACCACAGCAGGACCTAAAACAGTGTAACATATACCGTTCTCCCTACCATTTATTTATTTATTCATTTGTGTGTGTGTGTGTGTGTGTGTGTGTGTGTCTGTGTGCTGTGTGTGTTGTTCCTCGCGATAGCTGTTCATCTTATTTTTTTAGACAGGGCCTTTCACTGGGACTCAGGCTTCACAGATAAAGCTGGCCTGCAAACCTCAAGCATCCCCCTGCGTCTGCCTCCCCAGGACTGGGATTACAGGCCTTTACCACCATGCCTGATTTTTATGTGAGTTCTGGGGATCCAGCTTGAGTCCTCATGCTCATACAGCCAATCCGCTATAGACTGACCATCCTCCCAGGCCCCTCTCCACTTTTTTTTTTTTTTTTTTTTTTTTGGTTTTTCGAGACAGGGTTTCCCTGTGTAGCTTTGCGCCTTTCCTGGGACTCACTTGGTAGTCCAGGCTGGCCTCGAACTCACAGAGTCCGCCTGGCTCTGCCTCCAGAGCTGGGATTAAAGGCGTGCGCTACCACCGCCCAGCCCCTCTCCACTTTTCACATTGCTTATTGAGCAGTATTTTTAAAACAATCAACCAAGAACCCCATTAAGGGCCAATGAGGTGGTTCAGTGGGTACAGGTGCTTCCTGCCAAGCCTGACTACCTAAGGGCAATCCCTGAGATTGACCCACGTGGTAGAAGAAGAAAACTAACTCCTTCAAGTTGTCCTCTGACCTCCACACAAGTTTTGTGGTATGAGCACACCCACCCTCACACACCCCTCAGGAACACATCTACAAAATAAATAAATGTAATGAAAATATTTATTTATTTATTTATTTATTTATTTATTTATTTATTTATTATGTATACAGTGTTCTGTTTACATGTATCCCTGCAGGCCAGAAGAGGGCACCAGATCTCATTACAGATGGTTGTGAGCCACCATATGGGTGCTGGGAATTGAACTCAGGACCTCTGGAAGAACAGCCAGTGTTCTTAACCTCTGAGCCATCTCTTCAGCCCCGAAAAATTATTTAAAAACATAAAAAATAAGCAAGTAAGGAAGTGTCTAGTGAGACACATTTAATCACTTTCTCCCTTAAAAGTTGTCCTCACCACATTCCCACACATCAGAGGTCGAGATGGCCTTTACGGTGTTGCATAGACTTGAAGGTATATCAATCCACCAATCCCCCAATCCCACCAAACCTTTAAGTTGGTTAAATTTGCTGCCATCACAGGCTCAAAGAGTCTCTAAGTAAAGACAAGTCATTCAGGAAGGAGTAAGACTTTAAGCAGGGAGAGGACCCTCAAGGCTGCTTATCCTACACCTTCATCATAGAGAAATATCATTGAGGCCGGGGGAGAATCAGAGTCGCCTTTATTGGCACCCATGTGCTTCAAGTAGATCTCATTCAACCCAGGCTGCGATTATTACTCTCATAGTACAGATTAGAAAATTGGGACCGCCAGGGTATGGTGGTGCATACTGGTGATCTCGGCCCTCAAGAGGCCGAGGCAGGAGGATCGCAAGTGTGAGACTCGTCTGGCCTACCTAGGAATACTGACTCAAACAAAAAGGCAATGGAGATTGGGACGGAGAGTGAAGTCTCCCAGCTGTGAGTGACTTCACAGGAGACTCCCAGCCCACTCTTCTCCCCCAAATTCATTTCACACCCAGACCTCACAAGGATGTTATAGCAATATGGTCTACGAGGCAAGGTCCGTTCCCAGTGCCTACACTTGTTGCCGATCTGTTACTGTAAAGCCTTTCTGGGAAAGGTTCCACCATCCCCAAGTTGCATGTTTTATTGTTGGAGCCCACCTAGGTTTCCTGGTGGCTTTACCCAGCAGGTCTGCATAAAGAGGATGATTGGACCACAGGCCTGAGTACCAGGTGTCTGGGATGGTCTGCACGTGGCTGTGTTGCAGGGAAGTCTTACGCTCCCCTTCTTGGCATTCCTATAAAAGCCCTTTGGCAGAGACAGTCAGGCCCCGTGGATTAGGATCCAGGCCCTCCCGAGGCTCTCCTGCGTTTTCTATCTGTTTCTCTCCCCTCTAAATTTCTATCTAATATTTCCTGCTGCTCCTGCTTAAGAGTGCCCTGGGGAAAAGTGGGGGTGGGATGGCCCCCCCGACATTTCATACCTCAATGTCAGATGTTGTGGAAAGTCACACTCCAGTACCACCTTCCCTGTGCAATGAGGTCCGAGTGTCTGCTGTGTTACTCAGTCTTTCTGTTTATGATAACATCCACAGACACCCTTGGGGCTCAAGATTTCTTACTCAGTGGGGGGTACTGGTTTTTTGTTTGTTTGTTTGTTTTTGTTGTTTTCTCAGGACAGGGTTTCTCTGTGTAACAATCCTGTCTGTCCTAGAACTCACTCTATAGACCAGGCTGGCCTCGAACTCACAGAGATCCACCTGCCTCTGCCTCCCGAGTGCTGGAACTAAAGGTGTGTGTGTGCCACCACCTCCCAGCCGGGGTTACTGTTTTTGTTTCATTCTGTTTTGCAAGAAAAACAAGAATCAGATGAAAATGGGGGAAAGGTATAAAATAGCAATTTACTCCAGAGGAAACAAAAACAGCCCACCATCACGTGGAGGATAGCTTTTAGAGGGGGGGTGTTAGACAAAACCAAATAACTATCAAGTTAGGGTTTTTGTTTTCCTTTAGCCCAGTGACTCCCAGAGAAAGTGGTGTGATAATCAGATGATTCCCTACACACTGGAGTATAGATCGGGTGACTGTGGCTTCCATCAATACCAGATTCGACCAACCTTATGCAGCAGGAGCTACACAAAACTTCTCTTAATCAAGATACTTTTATCCCTGAAATTATTTGGCTAAACAATCGAGCAGCTTAAAAAATAAACAAACAAGCCGGGCGGCGGTGGCGCACACCTTTGATCCCAGCACTCGGGAGGCAGAGGCAGGCGGATCTCTGAGTTCGAGGCCAGCCTGGTCTACAGAGTGAGTTCCAGGACAGCCAGGGCTTCACAGAGAAACCTTGTCTCGAAAAACTTTTTTTAAAAAAGTTACAAAGTAAAACTAAACAATTTAAATACTGAGCACTGGAGAACCGATTAGATAAACGGTAATGTGTTGACTGGTCACACGGAGCTGTGAACCATTTAAAACAGGAGTGTGCAGTGTGATGGAAGCACTTCTCTTAGGATGTAAGATCCATAAAGCCAGAAAGGTGAGCCTGAGGTTACGTGACCTCAGTTGCAGCATTTGGGGGCAACCTGGCTCACGTAGCCATGCTGTCTTTCAAAATGGAAGGGAGAAAGGGAGAGAAGGAGGAAGAGGAAAAAGAGAAAAGCCAGCTGGCGTGGTGGCAAATGCCTTTGACCCTGGCACTCGGGAGACAGAGACAGGTGGTTCTCTGTGAGTTCAAGGCCAGCCTGGCCTACATAGCAAATTTCAGGCCATCCAAAAATACACAGTGAGACACTAACTCAGAAACCAAAAACAAGACTACAAAACGGCACATTATAATCTACTTAGGAAAGGTATTCGCACATGAACAAAACTGAAAGCTAATATAGAGAACTAAAATGTTCTAGATCATTTCCCCTCCTTTTCAGGATTTTCTTTAATGTTGGTGATATCATTTTTTGTTTTAAGAATGGGTTAGACCAAAATGGTACATGGGTTCTGAGCTCAGAACTGAGAATTAAAGGCTTATGTTTTCTTGTTCTTTATTTTCTTTCTTTCTTTTTCCCAAAACCAGATGCACCACTGGCCTTCCTAGGCCTTGATTTTTCCATCTACATAGTGGGTTAGCACTAGTTTCTTTTATCCCAGAATGAACTGAATGTTCAGGAAACCTTCGGCTCACTGGACACAGTAAGCATGGTTCTAGGAGAGTCTCAGGAGGCAAGATGGAGAGGAAAAGACAAACAGGCACTAATTAACTTTCAAAGGAAAGATTATCCGCATTAATGGGAGATGCGTGCACTCCTTGTTAGGTGGCAACTCCAGTTTAAGGTAGGCTGTGAACCTTTGGGCTTTGAAGATAGGAAGCTGCCATCCAGACACACGAGCCAGGATTCCGGCCTCCTTGTGCAGAAGTGTGCACTCTGAAGAATCGCACACAGTAAGCAGTTTGAGCGGACGGACTGACGATGTGTAAGAAGAGCCCAACGTCCACGTGATGAGGGAAAGAGCTAGACATTTTGCAAGGCTGGTTTAATTTCCAAGCGCTTTGTAACTCGGCCTGTCTCCTTTAGCCGGCACAGACAAGGGAGATTTGATTATCTCGTTTCCTGCGAAGGTTATTCAGCCCCCCAATCCCATTAAGTCCCTCTCTGCACTCCAGTGCACCGGCCTTCCCCAGGTTATCAGCGCAGGGAGAGTAAACAGAGACGCTGGATCCGGTTTGTGAGGAAGAAAGTCAACGCCGAGTTTGAAAGGGTGACAGCCAGCTGCCGGGAGCTGAGGAACTCAATTAGACTGAGCGACAACTATCTCATTATCTCCTCCGAAAATGATCTAAATACGGAAGAATCTAAAAGTTTTAAGTAAACTTGTCGCACCGACGGTCTAGGTGACTGAATCTCCTTCTCAAAAAAAACTTTTAAGCACCCACTTGCGTATTTATTTATTCTAAGCGCAAAGCGGCTGTGATAATTACGCTGTCAGATTCGCTGAGCTAATGAGCAGTCACAGGAGTGGAAGGGCTTGCCTCGCTGCGGATCACTGAGGGAGAGCCGTCTACTGCCTCCCCTCTTCTCCCCTTCCCTTTCTATCTTTTCCTTCTCCGCTTTTTCATTTTCTTTTACAGTGAGTTAGGAAGGAGAGCCTGGCAGCCTGCGACCCACTGAATCCTTTTGATTAGATTCTCTCTTTCAGTCCCTCTCTCTCTGTCTCTCTCCCCTTCTCCCTCTCCCTCCTTCTCTCTCCCTCACTCCCTCTTCTTTCCTCTCTCCTCCCACCTCTCTCCTCCTTCCTTCTCCTCTCCCTCCTCCCCACCTCTATTCTCTATCCCTACTTTGAGGGCAAGGCAGCCTCTGGGAAACCCAAGCTTTTCATGTCACTGTCTCCAAGGTACGAAGAGGTTTCTCCTGGAGACAAAACTCCTAAATCGGCTTGTATTTGAGTTTACAGAGCCATCTGCAAAGTATGGACACTGTTTATTTTCGCCGTTTGTGCTGTGATGTGAACTAAAGGAAAGTACAAAAGGGTGTAATATTGCATCCCTGTGGAAAAACGTCTTATTCGGACCAGCAAAGGCTTATCCTCCTGTCCAAGCCCAATCCCAAACCAAAGATGTCAACAGCGCAGAGTTCCCACAGCACCGAGGCAGAGAAGTCCAGGCCAAGTCAGGCAAGGCCGACAGCACAGCTTCTTTCTTCCCTTTGGGTGTGAACAGCTCTGAGCAAACAGTATCATTAAGACAGTATGTGCCTTTGGTGTGCCAAACAGACGCTCTGTCTCTGTTGCATATTGAGCTATTTGGAGCAACCCGGGTTCCTGCAGACCGTGAGCTTGGAGAAGCAATGCCTGAGTGGGAAGGATGCTGTGAGCAAGTTCTGTGCTCATGTCTCTGCTCATGCCTCTGCTCATGTCTCCAGCAACAGCAACTGTTCGGCGTCAGGAACTGTGAAAGGCGTCTTGCACACGTTCATGGGTTTTTTTGTGTTTTTTTTTGTTTTTGTTTTTGTTTTGTTTTGTTTTTTAACTCACAGAGATCTGCTGGGAAGTTTTGTTTTCCTCTCATGCAGATGAGCCCCTTAACGGAACATCAGCTTTGGAAGGATTTGGCCCATCAGTCTATTGAGCGTAGTCAGAGACAGGTGTGTAATAAACATAGGCATCTGTGGAGCTGCAAACGGCCAGGGTGACCGACCAATCAAATACAGACTGTCCCTGATGGGCAATGTTTTCATTTAAGAGTTGTTTCAATGTTATAATGGGGTGAAAGCCATATGCATAGTAGGAACCCTAGAACGGGCCTTCCATGCCCATGGGTTCCCTGACTGCAGAATCTATCAGATTCAAGTAACCCCACATATTCAGGGGACTGTCTCTGGGCTTAACGTGGGCCAATTTTTCTCTTATCATCATCTTTTAGATGCTGTGTAACTGTTTATGCAGTGTGTACCGCATTAGTGGTGATGCGTAACCTAGAGACAATTGAAAGGACATCGTATGTGTGTGTAACATGCACTAATGGTTCTGCTTTACACGAGAGATTCAGCATCTTTTGGCATATATACTAGTCCTGGAACAGTGGCACAAGGGATGACTTTATTTCAAGTTTTGACCTTTTGGGGGTCTAGTGACGCACTCTCTCCTCACTGGGTGGTGGCAGAATTGTTCTGTGTTCCCAGTCCCACAGTCACCAGGGAAACAACCAGCTTTACGGTGTACAGTGTGGGTAAGCTCTCACGTTCCGTAGGTTAGGTGTGTTCCGTGCTTGCTGTGGTTGTTATTGCTTTGAGGTAGGGTCTCATTAAATACATTTTTATATTAGTTTATGTATGTGAGCATTTTTGTCTGCATGTATGTCTGCACACCAGGAGAGGGCATCAGATCCTGTAGGACTACAGTTCTAGACCATTGTAAGCCATCATGTGGGTGCTGGGAATTGAAGTCAAGACTTCTGAAAACAGGGCCAGTGCTCTTACCCGCTAAGCCATCTCTCCAGCCCTTTTAAAATGCATTTCTGATGGAGCTGGAGAGATGTCTCGGTGCTTAAAGGCAACAATTGTTCTTCCAGAGGACTAGTTCCTAGGTTCAGTTCCCAGCACCCATACCACAGAACACAGAGAATTGGTTCTCAGCCTGTGGGTTGTGATCCTTTGGGGTTGCATACCAGCTAACCTGTATATCAGATATCCTGTACCTCCAATCCCAGGGGATCCAGTGTCCCATTCTGGCCTCCACAGGTACTGCATGCATAGTGTACAAACATACATGCAGGTAAAACACCCATACACATAAAATAAAGAATCCATTTTTGATGTATGATATCTGTTACCATTCTTCTGTGCTGGGGATTGAACCCAAGGACTTACGATGGTTTACCAAGACATGTCCCATGGTAAGCCAAGGAATATCTGTCTACGTATAAGGATGAAGGTACTACATAAAGATATTTCAAAATAGTTTTTTTTTTTATTATTTTATCAAAGTCATGCCTTAGAGTCTATTTAGAATCTCTTTAAAGCAGTGGTTCTCAACCTTCCTAATGCTGCGACCCTTTAGCACAGTTCCTCATGTTGTGGTGACCCCGCCTCCAACCATAATATTATTTTGTTGCTACTTCCTAATTATAATTTCACTACTGTTATTAATTGCAATATAAGTACCTGATATGCAGGATATCTGACATACAGATTATCTGATATCCAACCCCCAAGGGGTTGTGACCCATAGGTTGAGAACCATTGCGCTAGCAACTAATGTTTCTGACGGGTCTTTTAACCTTCCACAGTATATTTAGCCCCATGTGGTGCTCTTTGCCTGCCCCTGCTGGGACTGCAGTCTGGACTCCTGGGCTTGGCGTTCTAACTCTTCCCCGTGGGTTCCAGGCCCTTCCCCAATTTCACCCGTGTTCATTTGGTGGGTATACACTGAAGTGAATTAAACCGAACACTTGGCAACTGTCAAAGATTTGGAAAAGCAAGTCAGCCCTGAGTCAGTATAAGTTATCGGGAAGTTTGCCTATTTTGACGTCTCTTTGGGTAACAGATGTTACAGCAGGTGGACAAAATAGATGTCCTGTGGAAGATCTCAGGAAATCATACGTTGATGCTTTTCTCTTTTCTTCCCTACAGAGGAGTCTCTGTTTGCTGTTTCGGGCGTGGAGCTAAAGCCAGAAGCGTGTGACCTTTCGGCCTCCTGCAGGACGGGTCACTACCTACCCGGGTTCAACAAATGTTGGTGAGAAGAAAAGGTGAGCTGATCCAGATCCTAGCAGGTACACAGTCCCAGAACCGACAAGTGATCGCTGCGGGATGGAGGGAACACTGTTCACCTCTGTCCCGAGACCCCCACTCCTCCTCAGAACCCCATTTCCTAAGCTGGGGAAGAGGTGAGGATGTCCGTGGCTACTTCCTTCACTCCTGGAGCTGCAGTGGGCTCCTGAGTCACAGCTCGTGAGGATTTCCACCCACGCTGTGTAACAGAGCTCCAGTGACGTGGTTTTCCTTAACGAGGTAGGCCTCTCTGTTAGCTGGCAGGGCGCGTCGGGGCTCAAGTTGACCCACAGACCCGCTTCCCCCAAAGCCTGAGAGGTTTCCTGGGCTGTGGGATATCCAGTGCTGATACCCACCGCTCCGGCTAAGTCAAGATGCTTCACTGTCTTTGCCACCTTGTCAGGCAATCTCAAGGAGTGAAAGGCACTATGGGAAATTTTCCCAGGTCCGCCAGACCCTAGCATGTGCTGGCCTGCACAGAAGCCTGGCGGGACACTCCCCAACGCCAAGTACAGGCACCCCTGTGCGTCTCGGGAGCACTTCCTACTCTGAGCCTCTGCCTTGAGTGGAAGGGACAGGAGTCTAGCCAGAGTTAAAGTGAAAACCACACGCAGGGTCAGCCAGATTCCAGACCATAATCACTACCCTATGACTGGGCCACCCAGTTGACAACCACAGATGGGCCGTGTCTCCTGGGTGGAAACCACTGGCGTATCCCCCGGGGTGTGCACCCCAGTGTCACTCACAGGGCGTTTTCCAGTTCTTTGTGACTGTCTGGTGGATCTCTGTTCCTGACTGTGATGACTGAAGGTGTCTGGGCATCAAGGGTGTCCGCTTTCTGGGCTCTTCCGCAATCATCTGTCTTCAGAGAACAGGGGAGTTTAGAATCACAGCTGTTCCCCAGAAGAAACGCCTAAGTTTGTGTCTTGACAATGCACAGTTGGAATTACAAATAGCAATATAGTCATGGTGTTCCCCATGCAAAGCAGTTTCCAGGGCAGAGGTTTTTTTCCTTGCGCCATTTCAAACTACCCAGTTGGGAGCAGGATGAACTCGAACTACAGTTCCTGAAGTGAAAGGTTGGTCCCTCGCACCATTATCAAGATGCCATTCCTTCTCGAACTGAAGACTGAACCCAGGGCCTGGTGTGTGCTACACAAACACTTTATCCCCCCCCACACACCCCCATCAAAAAAAGATCAATGGGAAGGGCCTCAAATGCTTCTCTACCTTAGTGTTACTGTTATCTCTATTATGGTTACAGGCTCATCCTACTTTTAAAAAACTATTTAAAATTTAAACAATAATAAAAAGCCAGGCGGTGGTGGCTCACGCCTTTAATCCCAGCACACAGTATGCAGAGGCAGGAGGATCTCTGTGAGTTCCAGGCCAGCTTGGTCTACAGAGTGAGTTCCAGGACAACCAGGGCCACACAGAGAAACCCTGTCTCAGAAAAATAAATAAATAGATAGGTAGGTAGGTAGGTAGATAGATAGATAGATAGATAGATAGATAGATAGATAGATAGATAGATAGATAAGTTTAAATTTTTTTTGTTATGAGTGTTCTGTCTCGTGTAAGTGTGTGTACCACATGCAAAGCCTGGTACGTGAGGAAACCAGAAAAAGGCATCCAATCCCTGGAACTGGAGTTACAGACAGTTGTGAGCCAGCATGTGGGTGCTGGGAACAGAACCTGGGTCCTCTGCAAGAGCAGCTAGTGCTCTTAACTACTGAGCTGTCACTCTCCCACCAATTTTGTCCTACTTCAGCAGCCAGAAGGGAGGGAGAGAACCCTGCCTTCCTGTGCCTTTCTGATCTCCACAGGACTCCCGCAAAAGAGCTGCTACCTCTAGACATAAAACTGGTCACAGTGGAAAATCAAGTGGATACCGTATGTGACGCTCCATTGAGAGAGCTTCAGAACAGTGTCCAGCGTTTGGACAATCCCCTAGGCCAAAAGCTCCGTTTCTTTATAGGACAGACTGAGAGACAGACAACTGGAGCGTTCTGGAGCCAGAGTGGGTACTTGCTGAGGCCTGCCCCTTTAAAGAGAATAAGGGCCGTGATCACCCAGACACTGCCCCCCCCCCCCCCCCCCCCCCCCCCCCCGCAAATCTTCTCCTCTGAATTGAGTTTATGCTAAAATATTCACTTTTCAGGGGAGTCGAAATGTAAATTGGGGTCTTAGGGCTTGGCCACCAGCACCAGCTCCTCAAAATTAAGACTCTTGGTAGAGCCACAAAAATATGAGTTTGGGACTTTTAAATAGATACTGACGCCCACGACAAGAAGTGTTCTGCACGCCAACCATCCACCGTCACAGGTGCGTCTCGTATGTCACTTTCAAAGTTGGTGTGGTTCCACCCACGGATGTGGTGAGTTTCCACTCAGGTTTGTGAAGTCGGAGGTGAATTTAAGATATTTTCTGATAGGTCTCACTTTGTAGCCTTGTCTGGCCCAGAACACACAGAGATCCACCTGCCTCTGCCTCTCGATTGCTGGGATGAAAGGTTTGTGCCACCACACTGCAGTGATGCCTTCGGTGGCTAGAGAGATGGTTGGGGCTTACGAGCACTGGCTGCTCTCCCACAGGGTCAGGTTAATACCCAGCACCCAGATGGTGGCCACAACCACCTATCACTCCGGTCCCAAAGAATGCAGCGCCCTCTTCTGGCCTCCCTGGGCACTGCATGAACGTGGTGCACAGACTAACCCCCCAGGCAAAACACACATAGCAACCCACACACATGACAATAAATAAATTTTTTAATGAATATTTTAAGATGGCATAGTCCTTAATCATCACCTTTTAAAAACGAAATATGGAGTTCTGCCAGTAACAGTTTCCTTTACTCGATCTGTACTCTGTTACTCGTTTTTCATTTCGTTATTTTTCATTCCCTTTCAGGGCTACAGCCATGCTGTTTCATTGCCTCCGCTGACTCTGAAGCCTTCGTGCCCTGTTCCCTTCTGGACCAGAGATCCTTGTTCTCTCTCCTGCCACCTGGAATACTTAAAATGTGATGTTCAAGGCAACGATAAAATACACGAAGAGGATGCCATGGAAGGTTACTGCTATTGTTGTTGCCTAAACAAACAGACGTAAACAGAGGTGACGGGGGGGGGGGGGGGGGGGGGAGGGGAGAGAGAGCTTCAGAACAGTGTCCAGCGTTTTGGACAATCCCCTAGGCCAAAAGCTCCGTTTCTTTATAGGACAGACTGAGAGACAGACAACTGGAGCGTTCTGGAGCCAGAGTGGGTACTTGCTGAGGCCTGCCCCTCATGTCCTTACAACTCTTCCCAACTCAGAGACTCCTGTGACAGGAGGGGCTTAGTCTGGCTTAGAGAGAAGGTGGTCTGTTGGATAAAGTTGTCAACGGATGGACTTGCTGGCGGCTATTGGTGATGACCCCAGGGATGTGTTCTTCCTTCATTGGCTATCGGGATACATTACTACTTCAATTACCCAGATTTTAGGAGCTCACTCTCACTGTTGAGCTCCTAGCTAGAGCTGAGTTTCACTCTAACACCTGCTACTGAAGCCTAATTGTCTGCGGGGGATGGTGAAAGCTATGAGGAACCGAAGCTTCCCTTGATGGTGGAGATACTAGAGTTCCAGAGATGTAACTCAAGCTCTGGGGCACCATCAGACACACGGGCACACACAGCACCCTCGGCACGAGATCCACCCCGGCTGACACTTGTGCCTCCTAAAGGAAGCCTGGGAAACTCAAATTACTTCATCAAGGAGTCGTCTCATGAAATCTAGTAGCCTAGAAACCAGAGACCACTAGAAGAAGGAACCAATTAAGAGAGAATTTTGAAATGGTAACTGTCCACCCAGTGTCTTGGATGAAAAGGAATGCAGATGGTCTCCCCGAAAAGCTGCCTTTGTGTATATTAGCAAGCTATTGGACAAAGTCTGCCCGCTGCACCTGCCAGATGAAACAGTATGGCCTGGGACGGGGCGGGCAGGGTGTATTCACAAACGGCAGGTCTTATTCAACCTAGAAACATGCCTGTAGGGGTATGGTAAAGGATTCAGATTTCGGTCCTGCTCTGGTCAAGGATTTCTATTGATGACTTGAATAAAGCAGGGAAAAACATAACTTACTCATACAACTCACTGAAATAAGTACTACTGCTATTATTATCCCACCCTATAAATGGAAACAGAGGCTCGGCAAAGTTAAGCGATTTCTCTAAGGCAGTATGCCAGAGTTCAAGTGCAAACCTCACGTCTAAGTGTGTCCAGTGTCTGAGATCTTCCGATAACCACATCTCAACTGGATCTGTAGACGGTTCTACTGTTGAAGAGACAGCTGATGTTTCACGTCAGCTCACAATTCAGAGGACTCAGACCTGACTAATCACAGCGAGTCAAAACAATACTTATTCCCGTCAGTTTTTATCTGATTTAAAATCTTACACACTGGCCTTAAAATGCCTACAACTTAAGTAAGGCCGCGACTTAGTGGAAAGTAGCGCTTTTAAGTACAAGGTGAATTAATTATATAATCTGTCGGCCCCCAACAGATAATGCTAATCCCTTCAGGCTACAGAAATGAAATACTAAGACAAGACGTTGCCCCACAAGAACAAAAGCAGCTTGGTCTCTGATCTGGGCACATTTGAATCATGAAGCTCAGCTCCACGTATCACATACCACACTCTAAAAAAGTAGCATAAGAAATAGATGTGTATTGTGCACCTATTAGTCTGCCCATCTAATCTTGCATAATCTTAGCAGTACTAAGACATAGTAGAGTTTACAGAGAGCACTCAGAAGCAGATAGAAGTAGCTAGGGTTTGCTGCACAAACTGTCCCCAAAGCCTCTGCTTCCCCCAGCACACCCCCAACTCTGCTGCGTGCTCCAAGGTGGACTACTGGGACAAGCCACATGGGGGGACAGCTGCTGTAAGAGAAAACCCAGGAGCCAGAGACACTCTCCAGTGGCAGATGGCTGTCACGGAGCAAAGGGGCTGCCAGCTGTGGGCCACCGCAGGTCAGTACAGGCTGCTGCTGCTTTGGGAGAGTCAGGAAGACTCCCCTGCCCACGAGCAGGGACTGAGTCCCCTGAGCTGGCTCCCCTGCCCATGAACAGGGACTGAGTCCCCTGAGCTGGCTCACCTGCCCATGAATATGGACCAAGTTCCCACCACAGTGGTGGCTTCCTCTGCCCCCTGGATGATACAGAGAGCAATCACCAAGATTCCTAGTTGGAAGTGAGAACAGCTGGTCCTTCGGATTCTTAGCATGACCTCTGAGCATCAGGGACATGGGGTTTCCCTAAGACCCTGCTGCTGCAAGAGTAGGTAAATTTGTTTTATTTTCTGTGAAAGCATTTTTTTAATTAAATTAACAAAATCATCCTCTTTAGTTAGGTGGTGGTTGTGAATGCCTTTAATCCCAGCACTCAAGAGGCAAGAGGCAGGCTCATCTGAGTTCAAGGCCATCCTGGTCTACAGATTGAGTTCCAGGACAGCCAGGGCTATACAGAGAAACTTTGTTTTGAAAAACAAAAACAATAATTATTCTCTTTAATTCTAAGTGGAAGACAAATTAATTATGATTGTGTTTTTTTCTCCTTTAATGAGATTAATAAAAATTATGTATACAGCTCTAAAACATTCAAATTTCCGTCATTCCTTAATTTTGTAAAATGAGCATTCCTGCTGTGTGTGCATTGTTCCTCCCATGTTTTTGTTGATTCCTTTGCTAGAGATGCACTTGGCTTTTAAAAGCATAATTATTTGCAGGCCAGTCTGGTCTACAGAGTGAGTTCCAGGACATCCAGGGCTATTACACAGAGAAACCCTGTCTTGAAAAACAAACAAACAAACAAACCCATAATTATTTGTACTCCATTTGATTAGCAACACTTAGCCATTACTGTTGTTCCTTTGGGAGTTCTGTCTCTGGATCATCCATAATCAGACTGTACTTCCTGCCTCCTCAGTGGGTGGGGAGGACAACATGATTTGTTCTACCAATGGTTTGTGAGAGGGAGTGGTCAGTGTCATCTCTGGGCCAAGCATTCCCTGGATTACCACTGCAGGGCTGTCCAGATTTGCTTTGTTTTGTGGTTTGGGGTTACAGGGGCCAGAAGCACTCAAGATGAGCCAAGGATAAGGAGATATAGGACAGAGTTCCCGAATGACGCACACAGTGGGAGAGAGGCGGAAAAATTTCTACTTGGACTGGAGAGATGGGTCAGAGGGTAGAAGCCCACCCACACTGCTCTTGCAGAGGACCCACGTTCAGTTTCTAGTAGTGTCCAGCACCCACATCAGGCATCTTGCAACCACTTGTAACCCCAGCTCCAGGGGATCCGATTCCCCTTTGACCTCTGAGGACACTCCCACATGCACATACCCCTCCCCCCCCCACGTACACATAAAACAAACAAACCTTTATGCTATTTAAGCTACTAATATCTTGGAGTTGTTACTAAGTATAACTGAAACTTTCCTAACCAGGACTGGGCACATGAAACACAGACCTGCGCTGTCCACCTTTGGTGATGAAAGTGCTGTAGACTTCCATCTATCACTTTGTTTCTTTTTGTGTCGTTGTTGGTTCTGGGGGTTGACTCTAGGGCCTTGTGCATGCTAGGCAAGTGCTCTTCCACTGCAGGGCTGTATCCCTAGCCCCTTATACTTCAATCTAAGTGATTAAGTCTACACCACCAGCCCTTGGCTCTCACAACAGTTCCCGGCACGTAGCCAAGTGTGGCTGATGCCTCCTGTTCTGGGACAAAGTGCAGTCCCGTACACGTTGGAAGTTCTGTTGGACGGTGCTGGCCATGTTAGGGCTTTTATGAAAGTTGATAATGGCACCTGCTAACATATCTGAATATTTGGGGTACGTACATCTAACAACACCTTAGAGTTAGTCTTTAAACTTTCACCATTTTAAAAGTGAGCTCTCTGGGAGAAGCAAACCTATCCTCCCGAGCAATTAGGTTCCCTAGAACCGAACAGCTCAAGAAGCCGTTTCCCGAAGGTGACGTTGACATCTCGTTCCTCTTGACATCTTTCGTAAACGAACCCCCAAGCCATTGTTATCTCCATCCACCTCCTCAGAGCCTTCAAGCCTCATATTTTTGTACTTCTAACTCTTCTTTGTCTCTAGGAGGGACAGTGTGTCCTTAGAAGACCTGATGTGTGTGCATCGTTGAATAAATGGCTTATTATCAATATTGTGAGTATTTTCAGTGGCTATTACATGAAGGTATTGTGGGAGTCCAAAACGAACCAGATGTAAAAATATTCATCCAAGTCTGCTTATTGACTCATTCAACAGTCATCTGAGATCTAGAAACACAGAGTAGTTAACATTCCCCTCAAGGGGACTTGCTTTGGCAGCACATATGTTAATATTGGAATAATACAGAGAAGATTATGAAAGAAGAAGGACCCTGTACAACAATCTCTCTGTCTGTCTCTCTGTCTGTCTGTCTCTGTCTCTGTGTCTCTCTGTATGTGTCTCTCTGTGTCTCTGTCTCTCTCTGTCTCTGTCTCTCTCTGTCTCTCTGTCTCTGTGTGTGTGTGTGTGTGTGTGTGTCTCCAAAATACATGTTTCCCCGGAGCATCCTATAGTCTGATAGAGAGTTAATGGAGTTCACATCAGATTCGGTGAGAACAGAGCTCAGAGATGATGATAAACTTTATCCTGAGAGAATCTGCAAGGCAGGCAGTTGGAGGAGAAGAGAGCTCTGCACAGGAGACACACCGAAGAGGATGTTTCTGCCTGAGGAAGTGAAACCCGGAATTCAACGTCTAGCCCACAAGCATATCATTTCTCATAGAAGCTCAGAATGGGACTGGGAAGGGAACTCATTGACTGAAGGCCTTTGCTGGAAAATCTGACAACCAGAGTTCAACCCCTAAGACTTCTATGAGAACCAGCTCCTGTGGCTTGACCTCTGACCTCCACACACATGCCATGCACAGCATGCATGCGCTACCCACCCGCATATAAAATAAATCAACACTTTTAAGTCAATAAGTGGGATTTAATTAGTGGGCCAATAGCACAGGAACCCACTTCCTTCTCCTCTGTATCCTTGGTACCTTGGACCTCAGGCTGGTTCCCATCACTGTCCTGAGATTCCACTGCATTTCCAAGCTACGTCAGGAGCATCTGTGCCCAGTGAGACAAGAAGGTATCTCTTCCATCGGAAGAGATCCCAATGGAATTAAATATATCATTCCATTTAAAATTTTTAAATTTTAAATGGGGTGAGGGGTCTCACTCTGTAGCCTGGGCTATCCTGGAACTCATGACAGTCCTCCTGCTTCAGCCTCCTGAATGCTGGGACTACAAACATTAGCTACCATGCCGGGCTTCATGCGTACTGCTCTTTACCTCTCACGGGCCAGATTGCCGCTCACCTCTCCTGAAATGCAGGGGGTATTGGAAGTTTCAGACTGTTCAGAGTTTCCTTCTGACCGGAGGTGGGCCTGCCTTTCTTGAGGGGCAAAATTCTGAAGAATCATGACAAAAGCTGTGAAACTCCATCACATGTGACTCTTAACTGAAAAGAGGGGATTACTGTTGGTAGACAAGGCATAGATCTCCTGTAGCAATTGCCTGTGGGGTCCAGTTGGTGCGTGGGGGAGGGCTGAATAGCTGGAAGGCTTCCAGTCTGGGGGTCTAGGTGGCTTAGTGCATCACTCAGAGTCAAGTGAGTTTGAAAGAGAAAGTTAGAAGCTCCTTCCCAGTCTTGAGTTTGAAGTGCCTTGTCCATCAGATCAAACTGCCAGCCTAATCCCCAAGAACGAAGAGTCACCATGTATGGTTATCACCTGATGGTGGTGGTCTTTGAAGTCACCGGGATGTGGCAGCCCGAACATACCCAGAAAGAAGACACACAAGAAACCACACCAGACCCACACACGGCGGCTGGGAGAAAGAAGCATCGGCAAAGGAGAACGCCAAGCCGCCAGCGCCACAAGGGTTCATGTGCTTCGACTTAGTCCCCAGTGTCACGGTAACTTTAAGAAATGGCATCTAAGAGGCTGGACCTAGGGCTCAATGGTTAAGAGCGGTGCTTGCCACCCTTCCAGGGGACTCAAGTTCAGTTCCCAGCAGCCACTGTGGGTGGCTCACAACGGCCTGGAACACGAGCTCTGGGGGAATGCAGCGCCCTCTTCTGGCCTCTGATGGCACCTGCACTCATGTGGCTCATGCTCCCAACTCCAAATAAATGAAATACATCTTTAAAAAACAAATAAATAAAAGTGGGGTCTAGCACATGGTCTTTTGGCCTGGGTCACTGTTTCCTCACAGAAGGGATTAAAGCTGATCTCACAGAGCAAATTATCTCAGGAAGGAGTTGTTACAAAGTCAGCCACGACCCATGCAGGCCACCACCCATGCAGGCCACCACTCATGCAGGCCCCCACCCATGCTCACTGCCACTTAGTTCCCTTCTCATTTTCCTGCTGTATGTATTGTCACAAATACTGCTAGGGTGATGTCCCCTGACACTGGCTCCATGTTGTTTGAGTCCTGTAGCCATCATAACTGTGAGACAAATAAATCTCTTACTTCATGACATACTCAGTCCCAGGCGTTTTATTATGGCAACAGAAAATAGACTAACACAATCAAAACATTAGCTGACAGAAATTGATAGCGAGAGAAGGTATTATGGGAAGAAAGGCAAAAACTAGAGTCCTTCTGTGCAATCGAAGTCAGGAAAAGCATGCAGTGACCATGTGGTCCAGAGAGCAAGATGTTAAGTTGTAGTGAATGGGACTGGGGGATGGCTGTGTGTGTGCTAAGAGCACTGGCTGCCCTTTCAGAAGACAGAGATTTCATTCCCAGCACCCAAATGTCGGCCCACAACTGTCTGAAGCTCCAGTCCCAGGGGATCCGACACCTCTTCTGATCTCCGTAGGCACTGCACACACGTGGTGCACAAACATACATAAGGACAAAACACCCACGTACATGGAATAAAATAAAGGTTAAAAATGTAAAAACTACGAAAGAGTGTGCTTATATGTATTCCCCAATTGTGTATTTTTTAAAAAGGTTTATTTATTATGTATACAGTGTTCTGCCTGCATATATGCCTGCATGCCAGAAGAGGGCACCAGATCTCACTACAGATGGTTGTGAGCCACCATGTGGTGGCTGGGAACTGAACTCAGGACCTCTGGAAGAGCAGCCAGTGCTCTTAACCTCTGAGCCATCTCTCCAGCCCCAGTTGTGTATTTTTAAAAAAAGAAAAAGAAAGAGAAAAGCCAGAGTGAAGTAGGAAAGGCCATGATATGTTGGCTACTGATCCCTGGTAACTTAGAGGGAGCTGCCTTCATTTACAGAAAAGCGTGACAGGTTAAAGAGAGTTGGCCAGAAAACGGAAGTACACCCTTTCAGAAATTCTCTCCCAAAGGGACAGAGGAGGTCGAATAGCAGCAGAGAGAGAGCAAGGGCCGTGAGTTTCCCTATTTTGTTTAGCACATGAGAGATGATGCACTTTTATAGGCCGAAGGAAGCTGGCAGCATCTGGGGCTACAGTAAACCAACCTGGCTTCTCCCAGCCCAGCTTTGTCTGGCTCCTTACCCCAATAACCCTCACAGACAACCCCCTGGCCTGGGTCGAGCCTTTGGGCACATGTCACCTCTGAGGGCAGCTTCCCACACCACCTCTGTGACAGGCAAACCTCCTGCACACTAATCCCCCCAAACCTGCTCCATGCTCCTAGCCCAGGTCATCACTTGACTTCATGCTCAGTAATTTATGATTGGCTTTGTGTGACAGCTCCTGTTCCTCTCTCCCCTTCTAGAAGGCAAACTCCACACGAACCTTTATGGCAGTCACTGACAATATGCCTTGAAGAGTGCCTTGGTTTTTTATCTTGATTTTTTTAAAAAATATTTTTGCCCTTAAATAAAGGTATTCTTTCAGAATTTCTTACGTGTGTGTCAGAATTACATTCTCCCTATGTTTCCCTTCCAGCTCCTCCCAGGTTCCTCCCAACACATCCCCCTCACAACTTCGTGTCTTCCTCTTTTTAACCCACGAAGTCCAGTCAGCGCTCTCCTCAAGCGCATGGGTGCATGGGTGCGAGGCCACCCACCGGCAGCCGGACAACCTATTAGTGGCCACACTTTCAAAGACAAACTATTCTTTCTCCTGGCAGCTACTTAATATCTTCAATGAATGCACTCTGCTACCACGTCTTGTTCTGTTTTCTGGTTTTGTTGTTGTTTTGACATAGTCTCCCTTTGTAGCCCAGACTGGCCTCAAACTCATGATCCTCCTGCCTCAGCTGAGACCAGGCACTAGGATTATAGGTGCCAATGCCACCGCTCCAGGCCTCTACTAAGTTTTCAACTTCACCCCTAATCAAATACCCAAAACTGTCCTTGGTACATGGTCAGGCTCATAAGATGATTGTACAAGAAATAAATAGGATTCAGAGTTTGAAGCATTGGAGAGAGCCAGGAGTGGTGGTCCACACCTTTAATCCCAGCACTCAGGAGGCAGACGCAATCATATCTCTGCGAGTCTGAAGGAACCTGGTCTCTCTAGAGTTCTAAGCCAGCCAGGGCTACATGGGGAGGTTTGTTTGTTTTCCTCTCTCAAACAAAAAGATAAAGGAAACAAGAAAAGCTTAAGAAATGTGACTTATGAGGTGAGCGAAGGAAAAAGTTCACAAACACAAAGATTAATACGGGAACCGGAGAGATGGCTCAGCAGTTAAGAGCCCTGGCTGCTCTTCCAGAGGACCCGAGTTCGAGTCCCACAGTCATATGGCAGCTCACCACTATCTATAACTCTAGTCCCAGGGAAATCTGACAGCCCCTTCTGGGCTCTGAAGGCACCGGGCATGCGCGTGATGCACAGACACACTTGCAGGCAGAATACCAATGCGTGCAATAAGAGAAAATGTAAGAAGACGTCAGTAGGCTAAGCTGGATGCAGAATCCGAATCCGGTTCCTCTTGTTCAGATCTGTCTCTGCCACTTACTGCTTGGGCAAAGGGCTTTTTGCTCTCTTGCTTCCACCTCCTCTTGTCTGTTGTTTGTTTGTTTGTTCATTTTCTGAGACAGCCCTCACTGCGTAGCACAGGCTAGCCTTGTGCTTGTGGTCATACGCCTGCCTAGACCTTCCCTGGGCTTACAGGCGTGAGCCACCACGCCCGCTCATTTCCTCTTCCTGAAAGAGCAGATAATGACAGCATCTCTCAGATGCTTCCTGTGAGTGAACGAGCTACCACCCCGGAGTTATTGTAAACGGTGCCTGGTGCATAGTAGGTGCTTTAAAAACCATGAGCGCTAATAGTGGTACAGGTGGTTCCGGGGACCCAGGGAAGAGAAAGGGAAGGAACACAGAGGAGTGAGATGTGCCAAAGACCACGGAAGGAAGGCAGGAAGACGACAAGAAACCCAGGCTCCAGAGTCAGGCTGGTGCGGGGTGGGATGGGGGAAGGTGGGGGAGTTCGAGCACCCTGTGCTCTGCTGTGACTGGGTTCACTCTAGCAGCCTGGCTAGACGTGGTCATGATGCAGACCCTGGACTTTCATTGCCTGAACTCCTGCTCTAAGAAACAGATTCAAAACCAATGACCTGAGTTTGAAAACACAGAGATCTATTGCTTTCGACAGACAGGCTCCAATCCGTGCAGACTCTCACGAAATATGAGAATGGCCATGGTTTCCCCCTCCCTCCAGCAGACCTCTTTTGGGTTTTCTTTTAGTTTTACCATTTAGTGTGTTTAAACACATTTGGGGAATCTAAGAGACTCTAGCGGTGCCCACAACAATGGCTGCTAAGGGCCACAAGGCTCTGGAAAAGACAATTCCCCAAAAGGGTGCCTGAGGAAGGCAGATAAAAGACCCAAGTTGGGTCATGTGACAGGTGTCACTTGAGTAAGATACTGAGGCCAGAGATAAAAGCCCACTCCTTCTGGTCACATGACACAGCTTCATTACGCTCCCGGCAGGGGGCCAGAGAGGCTGGATGCCATTTTTTACTTATTTATTTATTTGTGTTTTTTCTTCTTATTCTGTGATAATGAGAAAATGTTTAAACTCCCATCTCTGTGTTTAAACATTTCCTCCTGCTGACAGCGGCGGGATGCCCTTGATCAGCTGTCAGATTGGCAAGTGCAATTTTTCTGGAAAGTAAACAGTGTGTTGGCTGGTGGGAAATAATTCTCTGTTTATTGGTAGCTGTTAGCCGAGGAGTGATGGGGCCTGGTGACAGCCCTTGTCAAGCGAAGAATAAGAAACAAGTTTGGAAATACCTTTAAGACGTCTCCGACAGTAGGGCCTGACTACTTTCTGATAGAAATGTACTCTGAAAAAGTTAAATTAAACCCAGCCAAAAAAAAAAAAACAAAAAACAAAAAAACTTTCCCAGTATTACCAACTTCTGGCACTCTTGTGGCAAAACTGGCATAGAATCAGGGTAAATACTCGGCATGCAGCTGTCAGAGGGTCCTTGACTGTCACTCAATGGCCTGCTTTACCTTGGAGAAACAGAGGCTTGGGCACAGGCCTTCACCTCTTCTCACCAGTAAGAGGAAAACGTAGAGGTTGATACAACAGAGAAACAAATTTGTTTTCTTTTAAAAGTCATGCATGGAACAGCCTGATGTGAGAGGCCTGCTCTGCCACGGTAATGTGTGGGCCTGTGGGCCTACCGCAGCCGGGGTTGGCGTTGATAACCATGGCCCGTGTTACCACCAAAGGCTATGCGGATGTCCATGGTCTGTACTGCAGCCTGAAGCCAGCTGCTGCACTTGAGAAAGCTGGCCCCACCCCTTGCCTGGGCACCAAGAGAGAGCTGGCCCTGGTGACGTGGATGCAGGAGGGCTGGCACCAGCGACATGGGCACAGGGAAGCGGAAAAGCTGGTCCTGTGCCTCACCTGGCCAGCAGAAAAGCTGGCTGGTGGCATGGGCACGGGAGAGCTGGCAGGCTGACCAGCTCAGCTACCATCCAGGCCCAGATCGTGGGCTCTGAGTTGGCCCACCCCAACATCTTCCCCATCTATGAGTTGCTGGAGTGTATGAAGGGCCTGGTTCCAAGGAACCACAGCTGCAGGATCTCCATGACTCGGAAGCTAAAGCAGGATATCCAAGTGTCCCTATGAAGGTCTAGTATTGATGGGTAGCTGAAGCCAGAGACCTTGAACTAGACTAATGACTCATTGCATTGAACATTCTAAAGTAAAGCTGTTTGGGCAAAAGGGTGTACTGCTGTGGTAGTTTGGATGTAA
The DNA here is from genome assembly GCF_949786415.1 of Peromyscus eremicus. Taxonomy (NCBI): domain Eukaryota; kingdom Metazoa; phylum Chordata; class Mammalia; order Rodentia; family Cricetidae; genus Peromyscus; species Peromyscus eremicus. The sequence continues at coordinate 51,249,058 of NC_081429.1, read as the reverse complement.
TTGACCCCCATAATCTCAGGGAGTGACACTATTAGAAGGTGTGGCCTTGTTGGAGTAGATGGTATTGTGGAGGTGGGCTTTGAGGACTCATACATGCTCAAGATACCGCCCAGTGACTGAGGCCACTTCCTGTTGGCTGCAAGATGTAGAACTCTCGGCTACTTCTCCAGCACCATGTCTGCCTGCACACAATCATGTCCCACCATGATGATAATGGACTGAACCTCTGAACTATAATCGAGCCACCCCAATTAAATGTCTTCCTTATAAGAGTTGCTGTGGTTGTGGTGTCTCTTCACAGCAAATAGAAACCCTGACTAAGACAATATATACGTACACATGCTGTATACGGACACACTAACGAATATGTGGTGGAGAGACCGGAAAGACACAGCAGTGGAATGGTTCATGCGTAGAAGGCTGTGAGCAGGTTGTTGACCAGATGTTCTTTCGGTTTTGGTGGTGGTGGTGGTGGTGGTGGTGGTGGTGGGTGGTGGTGGGTTGGTCGGTTGGTTGGTTGGTTTCTTTATTTCCTTTACTTTTCTAATTTTTATTTTTATTTTTTATTTCCTTTCAGGGGGAGGCTACAAGGGTGGAGGGTGGATATGGAGGAACTGGGAAATGAGTGGGATTGGAGTGCATGCTGTGAAATTCCCAAAGATTTAATAAAAAAAATGTTAAAAAAATAACCTAAAAGTCAGTGTGTGGAGATCAATGGAAGAGCTGGGGAAGGGGCAGTTTAAACATTCTGACCTAAGTATACTCAACAATAGTCAATGGTGTGCGGGGAGGTGGGGCGGGGCATGTCGGTATAAATAACGTACAGTATGTTTTTTATATGTAATACATTGCAGTGGCTAAAAAGACATCATTATAGCCTTTTACTGATTAAACACATCAGAATGAAGTTCCTAACAAAAGGCACTATGTAATCCCAAACTATAGTTCAGTCTGCCAGACAATGCCTGGCTTGCAGTAGAGTAATCCTTAAGGTCCAACTAGTTAAGCAAATGAACTTTGAGTTATGGTTAGAGTCAAGTAGCCCAGAGTGGGAAAGTCCATCTAAGGAGACTTATCTGCACAAGTGACTGATATGGGTCCTGTCTCTGCTCGCCTTTTTCTAAGCTTTATTACTGGGTAGGTGATAGCTGCTCTACAAGGTAACTGTGCAGACTCTTTCTACAGCAACCAGCAGCTGGCTGCAGATGGACTAGCATTGAGCAAATCAAATTTTAATTATAATAATAAGTAAAAGTGAATGAGAAGAAAGTTAAACTGAATGGCTCTTCTGTTTATGTGTCCTTCTCCTCTTCCAGATTGTCAACTCCTCAAAGGAGTTCCCTGGTGGGACACAGTAGGCATTCATTAGTGAATTCAGTCACTCATTCAACAAGCATTTATTATGTTAATGAAAGAAAGAAAGAAATTTGGGTTAGGATAGAGGCTAGTGGTTTGGGGGGAATAAAAGACTCATGCACTTGGCACTCTTAGGAATCCTACCCATTGGCAGTTGGGTAGAGCCTTAGAGACATTCTTTAGAGAGTCTCACGTACTGGTGAGGAAGTGAGCTAGGAAAGATTATCTCATTTTTAACAGTTAATGAAAAAAAGTTCTGATCCAATGTGGTAGTGCATCCCAGCACTTCAGGAATCAAAGGAAAGAGGACAGTAAGTCTCAAGCCAACCTGTGCTACGCAGTGGACTCTGTCTCAAAAACAACAGTGTCTGTAGACAGAGTTATTATTCAGACTTACCTGAATTTAAAATTTTTGGATAATTTATTTCACGTGTATTAGTGTTTTGCCTGAATGTATATCTACGTGTACTGTGTACGTGCCCAGGAAGGTCAGAAGAGGGCATCAGATCTCCCGGAACTGGACTAGGGAATGGTTGTGAGCCATCGTGTGGGGGCTGGGAATTGAGCCTGGGTTCTCTGCAAGAGCAACAAATGCTCTGAATCACTGAGCCATCTCTCCAGCCCCTATTTTAAAATTTCTTTGATTTCCATTTTGTTCTTTGAGATAATGTCTCACATATCCCAGGCTGGTCTGGAACTGGAACTGGTATTTACTACTCGGTTGATGCATGCTGGGGATTGAACCCAGGGCTTTGTGCAAGCTAAGCAAGCATTCTACCAATCGAGCAACATCCCCAGCCCTGCTTTCTTTCTTTCTTTCTTTCTTTCTTTCTTTCTTTCTTTCTTTCTTTCTTTCTTTCTTTCTTTCTTTCTTTCTTTGTTTTGAGCAAAGGTCTTGTGTAGCACGGGCTAGCCTTGAACTGCATATGTAGCTATAGTTTACTATTTCTTCGTTAGACTGGTACTCACAAAGCCACAACTCTGGGTCTGTAAAACATGGCCCTGAGAATGATGTAACGGGCGGTGACACAACCGGGGAGCACCTGGATTTTCACATGATGGGAAGTGGGAAGTTGACTGAGACAAATTCAGGGGGAAAGATCCTGGAGACACCAGGGAATACCGTCAATTCCCGATTATGTAATTCCTTATGCACCTTGCATCTAAGATGCATTGACATTTCTGAAGCTCTGCCCCTTCCCGAGGCAGGCAGAAGCCAGAGAGGTGGCCATCAACAGGTGTTATCACAACATTAGCAAAGGACAAATGAAAGCATGCCGCTGATGTACCCATGTAAATAAATCTCTTCAAAATCCAGTGTCCTCAATAGATAGATCCTGGAGGGCTGAGTCATTCCCAGGAGGTCTGAAGGCTACTTCCAGAGCAGCCCAGAACTAGGTCACCCTGGGAACAGATAGAAAAGAAATGAACGCACACAAGAAAATGAATTAATGAAGACTCCAGACCAGCCAAACACCAAACTACAAAGCCTTTTCCCACATGGCAATGTGGGAAAGCACTATGGTGGAGAAGGTCCCAGGTTAGCATGGAGGTCAGCAGGCAACCCCCAGCCTCAGATAACAAGGCACTCTCCGGGAACGTGTGTTAGGAAAAGTGCATGATCATAGTGTCAACTTGTAGGCTGAGGAACAACATAAAGTGGTCTTATCTGTCACCTCCTCCACTCCTGCTGGAATTCAGCCCCAATCTGATAGAAACACTTTGCCTGCTTTCAGGAGAACTCTCCACTATCAGCAAGACTGTGTTTCATACTTAGGTTATCGCCAAAGGCTTTCAGAACAGCCTGGAACACTATCTCCCAGCAGCCATACGGTGTGTGTGCCTCATGAGGAGGTGGTAGGTGACCAAAACCATGCAGTGTGCTCCATGTGTTACTCAAGGCTTTCAATCTCGTTTGATTTAAACTGGGCCCGAGGATCCGTTCTGTGCTACATGTGGCTCGCCATCTTCGGCTCCCTGGGCCACATTAGACAGGAGCAGGAGTCACGGACAAATCAAGCCTGTGGGACTCCACTGTCTACACTGGAAGCCTTCGTTCTGCAGAAGAGTACGAACGTGACATCCAGAGCCACTGTGTGGAAAGGACTAAGACACCAACAGATGACTCAATAGCTTCTTGGCCGGATGCCTTTGGATGGGTTAGTCCTAAACTTCCTCACCTGTAAAATGGGCCCAATAACAGTACCTCTTTCTACAGGGTTACAGTGAGACTTGAGAGGAGCCCGACCCACCGAGGGGATTTAGTCAACAATCGTTATTAGGACTACGACACAGATCACAAATATAATCAATATCCTGGATAGGGGTGTGTGTGTGTGTGTGTGTGTGTGTGTGTGTGTGTGTGTGTGTGCTTGTGAGTATACAGTGTGACAAGGAGGGACAACAGTAACCACTACTTACTGAGCACTTTCTACATGTCATGTCCTTTACACACGTGGCCCTCTGCTTTACACGGGTGACTTTATGTATTACAGGCAGCTGTCCTGTGATGTGGTTGACGCTACAATCCTCCTTTTCAGATGTCAACGGGGACACTAAGCCCATCTGGGTGACTTGCTTGGAGATGCAGATTCCAGGGCTGACTCCAGAGCTTACGTTTCCAAACGCTATGACATAGGGCCCCTCTGAGAGAACAGCTTTTAAAAGGAAATAGACTCTAAAAACTCGCTACTTGCACGCGTATATTGTCTTGTAAAGAAATCGCTTCGAAGCCCGCCAAGTTGTCCTGGCAAAGCCTCCGTCATCCTCACTCTTTAGACCCACAGCGTACGCAAACCTACAAAAACTAGTCTAATTTTTCCATCTTCATCCTTTACTCCAAAGTGGTGTTCCTCAACTTGATTGTACATCTTAGTTCCCAGGCTTTGATCTGAATGAATTTTGGCTGCTGTTAAAAATCAAATCCACCTTCAAAGGGTAGATGTGTGCTCTCATCGGGACACGCCGAAGAATTCACTGCAGTGTCTAGAAGGAGAGCAACCAGGGGCTTTTTAACAGCCTCTCCGGCCTAAGTGATTCGTCTTCCGAGGAGACTGCTTTGAAGGGAGGCTCATGTGGGATGCACGCCGTCTGGTAAGTTTATTTAAAACATACCTTCGGTGTCCTCGTAGATTCCCGAGGAACTTCCCCGGTGCCTCCGACACTCCATTCTGCTGAGGCAAGGGGATTGATGAGGTCACCATGTCCTTTGGAAGTGTGGCTGGCCTGCACTTTTGAACTTTTATTCGGTACTATAAACATGAGTGAGAGGGCCAGAGATGTAGCTCAGTGGTAGAATGTTGGCCTAGCCATGAGCGAGACTCTAGGTTCAATCCCCAATACTACAAAAATAAATTAATCAATTAATGAAACAAACACGAGCAAGAAGCTCCCCTGAGGGAAGGGGTTCACCTGAACAGAGATGCCTTCCATGCATACACACTGTCCCAGCTCTGTTCCCCGATGCTGAACCCAAGCCAGAAATAAAAGTTCTTTGGGGCTCTGAGAGAAGACTATTAAGCATTAGCTGCAGTAATTCTCATAAGAACTCATCCATCTCTCCTTCATGCACCCACTCTGACCTTGATAAAATGCCTCTCACTTGCCAGAAACCTGGTGTGGCATCCTAGCCCAGACAATGCTGGACAACTTCTTACAAAAGTTGTCAACTTTTCCATGTATTTCTAATGGGGCCAGACATCCATCTATCTACCATCTATTTTTGAGACAATGGCTTCATGTAGCCCGGGCTGGCCTAGAACTGTAGCCAACACTGGCCTTGATCTCCTGGTCCTCCTGCCTCTATATCCTGAGTGCTGGGATTTCAAGCGTGTGCTACCACAGGTGATTGAGATTTATAAAGTTCTAGGTATCAAACCCAGGATTTCCTGCGTGCTAGGCGAGCATTCTGCCCACAGAGCTACATCTCCAGCCCCATGTTCATCAGTTTAATGTCAGACACACATAACCACTATTTCAAAATCTCAGCTCTTAACACACAATGAGTTAGGCCGAGTGTTGGCTGGCCTAGCCTATTGACATTTTCACTGGGTTTAGGCCTCTATAAGGGCCTCCTTAATCTTTTACCCAGAGCATGCTCCTGCTTTTTGCGTTTACTTCACTTCCTGTCACTTTTGTTTCCTTGGCTGTTGTCGCTTGGTTTTGTGTCTTATTGATTAAATATTTAGATTCCCCTTAGTGTGAAAGGTAGTGGGCCCCAAAGATGCCCACATCCTCACCCTAGACATCTGTGGCTATGTTACATTATTTGACCAGGAGCAATTAGTTGAGATTATAGGCAGAGGGTCCTGGAGAGATAGCTCAGCAGTTAAGAGCACTGGCTGCTCTTCCAGAGGACCCGGGTTCAATTCCCAGCGCCCACACGGCAGCTCACAACTGTCTGTAACTCCAGCTCCAGGGGATCCAACACCTTCACACATGCATACGTGCAAGCAAAAACATCCGTGTACAAAAATAAAAACTGACCCATTTGTAAGAAGGTTACAGACAGGATTATAATTGCGAATCAGCTGACATCAAAAGGAGGGAGAGTCGCAGACTACCCACGTGGGCTGGTTATCACTGTCCTTTGAGTGTTCACGGGGAGCGGACGAGGCAGGCATCAGGGAAAATGGGCCCTGCTGTTGCCTGCTGTGAGGATGGAGGAGGGTGGCCAAGAGTCATGGGATGTGGGGTACATTAGATGCCGGAGAAGGCAAGGAAACAGGTTCCCCTCCAACCCTCAGAACACAGGGAAGAGTCCTCGGTTTTAGCTCAGTGAGGCCTACTCTCATACTTCAGAATGATAATATGGTAAATACATATATTGTTTTGATCCATTAAATTTATGGTAAATTGCTATAACGGCAAGCAGAAATTAGTAATGGTTCTAAACAACCAGAAAAGGATATCCACCGGCATGGTTAAAGTATTTTCTTTTTACTTATGAGTCAGAATGAGTATAAGTCACCGGTGTGGAGGTGGCCCAAAGGCCAGAAATTGGTTATTGGATCACCTCGAGTTGTAGTTACAGGTGGTTGTGAGCTGCTTGACATGGGTGCTGGGAACTGAACCTGGATCTTCTAGAAGAGCAGTGCACACTCTGAACCACTGAGCCATCTCTCCAGCCCCTCACTGACAGTTTTTATGCCTATCACTTGCTGGAGAAATGATCAAATGTCAAGAAAAACCTAAATCGGCACTTTACTTTGAAGTAACAGCTTAAATTGGATTCTAAACTAGACTCTGACCCAGCAGGCTGAGGCCACAGGCTGACTGGAAAGAGATGTCTGGTAAGGAATGTTGAACCTGACAGAGGGGGACCTCAGCCCGCAGAGCCGTGTCAGCTGAGGCTGGAGCTGGCATAGTTTCCTCCTAGCTGCCCCAAAGCAAGAAAAAGGGTTGCCTCTCTTTGTCCAGTTTGGGGAGGGCATAACCTCCGATGAGGCCAGTCCTGGTGGCTGAGAGCAACGCTCAGGGGTAGCACAGCTGTGAGCTATCAGCACTTGCTATACCCAGCTGCAGGGGGATGGATGGGTCAGCCGTGAGCAGGGGAGATGCATGGGAACTAAAGCATTTGCTGCAAGCCACTGATATTTCTAGGATATATCCTGGCATGTTATGCTGTGCTCGCCTTCTGTCTAGATATGAAGATAACAGCAGTCATCTTCTCCATGACTGCCGCTTGTTCCATTTCACAGATGAGTTCACTAGGGCTCTCACGAAGCTCCGACCGGTGGAGCAGTTTGTCCTGGGCCACCCAGCTAGCGAAGAGGCAGGGGCAGGTTTCAACATCAAAGCCGGCCCGTTGACTCTGCAGTTCACCACAGAGCGAGCGCATGGGCCAGCTTCAAACATCAGTTGGACGCGGCAAGATTTGCAGCCCCGAAAGAGAGATAAGATTATATTTGGTAAACTCAACTTCCTAAATAGGAAAAGGGGCCCGAGACAAGTTGATAAGATGTTACACAAGGGTTGAAGTGAAAGAGAACTTCTGGTGCCCGGGGGTGGGGGTGGGGAGGTGCTTGAGAAGATCGGGGCTTGCGCTGCGTACTGTAAATCAAAGTTAATTACATTTTTACTCCATATTGCACATGGAGAAGTGAGTCATAATTTTTCCTCATGCCTCAGTATTCTCTTTCCAAATAGAAGCTCCTAAGGGGGAAAGTGTCAAGTGTTCTAACTTTCCTTGGATGGCTCCTAGCCCTGTGTCAACCCGGGACAGCACGTAATAAATACCATTTGATGACTTTTCTCTTGCAGCCATGTCCTCAAACCCCAACTAACTGCCTACAGTGCAATATCTTTTTACCATAGCCTTCTCCCTGTGGGCTGACTCCAAAAAAATACGGTGCTCTGGGAAATGCTGTAAAAGTTCTCCTCTTTAATAAGGATCCTGGTGTCCTGTGATGGATGCTATAAAATCTTGGACCGGCTGGTGTGTTCATAGCCGCGCGGGCCCATTAACAGCGTCTGGTTCTGGGGGAACATACTTCATATCCAAAGTGCAAAAGCATTTATTATAAAGAACACTGGGTGACCTGGAGTAAACACAGCTGTGCCCTCGTGGTGTCTTGGTGGTGGTGCTCCCTCAGTAGATTAAAGAAATCCATGTTTTATGGGGCCATCACTTATTCTGTGTATACACAGAAGGCTGGTTCACCAGCAACCCACAGCCTGCTGTGTGCAAGGTTTCAAGCCCAGGAACAGAAGGAGGCAATGGCGCTCTGCTAGAACGCTTCTTCTAGCGCGTTCTAATATTCTCAAAAGGGGACCAGGGGTGGTTTCTATTCGCTCCTAATAGACATAAGCATCAAGTCAGCTGTGGCCAACGTGGAGCTGCCCTTTGGTCTCTCACAGAAATCCTCCAGGTGTTTCTGGTCACCTCCTCTGCTGACGACATGATCCAGAGACTAGCTGGGGAGGTCTGGCACTGATTGGCCCAGCAGCTTGGGGCTCTCCCTTGAACCCCTTGAATATTAATTGTCTTCAGCCTTACCTGAGAGACACTGAGCTGTGCTTACTGGGATCTGGGCTCAGTTCCATGGCCGGTCCTCCAACAAGGGGTTAGGGTGAGAAAGGAACAGTAACACAGCCTAAGACCCAACAAGAAGAAGCGTGTGATTCTACCACTCAGGAGGCTGAGGCCAGAGGGCTGTGAGTTCCAGAGCAGCCCGGGCTGCGCCCAGCTGCATATCAGAGCCTATCTCAAAAGAAGAAAAGGAGAAAGGGCCCTCTAAAGCTGCTGGGAAAAGAGTTTGAATGTTGCTGTTTTATGTGATTTTATCTCAGTATTAGTAAGTATAAGCCTTTTTAAATACATCAGTCTAAAATCATGCAAAGGCTATGTATTCATATTTCGACGTACAGATACTTAAATGGTCCCCATGTCTGCAGATCAGTATCAGTGCATTCAACTAATCCTAGATTGAAAATATTTTTTTTTAAATACCATCTGAGGAGTGGGATGTAGTTAGCTTGGTGGTAGAGTACTTATCCAGTATACGCATAGGTTCAGTTCCAGTACTACACACACACACACACACACACACACACACACACACACACACACAGTTGTTCTGGTTTATCTCACATATTTCAGAATATTTTTATCAACGACCCCTCTTCTCTACCTTTCAGTCCGATCTAACCACTAGTCTACTTTGTCTTCACAGATTTACCTGGATAATTTATAGTTGTGAACTATCACAATGTGTGGTCTTTTGTGTCTGGATTCCTTCATTTAGTGCATTTTCAAGGGTGATCCATGTTGTAGAAGGTACAATCCTTTATCCCTTCCTGGGGCTGAATATTATTCTATTGTGTGGATGCACCTCTTTTTATTTGATTTGCGAGACAGGGTCCTGCTATGTAGCGCCCGCTGGTCTGGAGTTGACCATCTCCCTGCCTTAGCCTCCCAGTGCTAAGATTACAGGCATATGCCATCACCCCTGGCTACAATCTTTATCTGTTGATCAGCTGTTGAATTTCCAGGTTCCTTCTGCTTCAGGGCTAGTATGAATAAGACTCTTAGGAACACTGTACAAGTGTTTTGGTGGATGTATGCCTTCATTTCTCTTCGGTAGAAAATACCTAAGAATGGACTCCCTGGTCATATAAAAATGCCTATGTCTAACATTTGAGGAGGAGCTGTGGTCTGTTTTTCAAGCCATGGCACCGTTTTATATTCTCATGGGAGTGTGCAGGGATCCTATTAATTTTCATCCCAAATTCACACCATATTAATTCCCTTTGACATATAAAGACTTGCCTCTTTCTCCTGAGGAAAGAACCAGGAAGTGGTCACAGCAGTGGCCACAGCTGTTAGTCTTGATTGGCACTTAGAGTAGCTAGGTCAAACTCTCTGTTTCAGGCAAACTCACCCTCTGGGGTATTGGAATATAATACTTATTTCCTGTCTTGTAGGAGTGTTTTAAGGAGAGGACTTCTTTGGGATCCCTGGGATGGAAGAGCACAGTTTTATGAGGTCTGTTGATAGTAGTTTCTACAACAAATAAATGGCTACAATACTTGAAATTGTTGTGTCAGCCCTGGAAGAAATAGTAAAAGCCTTATAATCTAGGCATGGCAACTGGTAGAGGCTCACAAGATCATCAGCTCAAATATTGGTACTTACAATTATACAGCTCTAGACAGGCTTAGGAAAAGAACTAGGATTGATTAGCAATGTCTGCTGAGACGATGGGAGAGCAGCAATGGTAGCACATCTGATACCTATTTGAGCCCCTGATTGATGCCAGCTATAAAACTGCCAAGGAAACAGGTGACCTAGCAGCCAAGGCCACACAGCTGCCTCGTGACAGAGATGGAACGGGAAGCCATGCAGGGGTTTTGCTTCTGTGTCGTATTGACCGGTTCTGCAAAGAGTAGAGTGACTTAGTCAGAAGGTCAATTTCTATCCTCCCTTGTTCAGTTTTCATCTACACCTGCGGGACTTGCTCCACCAGGGTAACTGGTTAATGATTATAGATGTTTAGTAATGCTCACTAATATAGAGGGCCTGTCCCATCTACCATATCTCCGCATCACCAGCACCCATGTGATGAACTCTCTGAAGTCCACAGACTTTGTGCATTGGTACAGTCAGTCTTGAGCAGGATAGTTTTGGACCGAAGAGAAAGGTAGTGGTAGCCCTTCCTGCTCTGAAGGGAATGGCTTTGAGTGTGTGTTTTCCATCTGAGCAAAGAGAGATCTAGACTTGGACTGTAGATCAATCAAACCCCGTTTTCTAGAAACAGTAAGAACTGGACTCATTCTAGGTGGAGAAAAATGACTTTTCTATTAGGAAAGAAATGAATGTTGCCTATACAAGATAGCCATTGATAGATATATTGTCAATGTATCTAAAAGCAATGACCTGAAAGTGGTAAAAATGGTAAAGATTTGTTATTGTGTTTTACCATAGCAAGTATATCAGAATCTTGCTGTGTTGGCTAGGCTGACCTCAGACTTCTCAGCAACTAGGACCATAGGCAGGCACCACCATGTCTAGTCTACAGCTATATTTTTCAGTGTCTTCAGATCTCTTTGAATCTATTTAGCACGTAAAATGTACCTGAGCTTTTCCTTGTCTGGCTTAGCAACAAGCGAACCTACACACTAACAACAACAGAAGCATAGAAATGATGCCTCGTGTAACCCATTCCTCTTATTTCTTTTTCAATGTTATTGTATAAAAGTAAGAAATGGCACCCAAGGGGCTGGGGGGACGGGGAGATGGTTCAGTGAGAAAGTGCTTACTGCACAAGCGGGAAGACTTGGGTTGGCTCCCGAGCACACACATGAAAACCAGGCTGTCAATACTCCACTGCGACGCTAGCAGGGCTGGGTCCAGTGAGCTCGCCGTCCAGCCAGGCTAGCAGAATCAATGAGCTTTGGGTTCAGAGAGAGACCCCAGCCTCAAAAAATAACGTGGGGGGCAATACAGGAAAACACCCAACATCAACCCCTGCACCCCCGACTCACGTTCACACACACACACACACACACACACACACACACACAACCTCCACACACACATACACACACACACACACACACAGACCCTACACACATATACATTCACACACACACACACACACTCTCACACACACCACACACACACACACACACATATATATATATATATATATATATATATATGCACTCATATTCACACACAACACACAAGCAAACACACCACACACACATATATATATACACTCATATTCACACACAACACACAAGCAAACACACCACACACAAACACACCACACACAAACACACACACACCCTCCACACATATACACACACAACACACATACATGTACACACACACATACATGTACAACACACACACACACCACAGAGAAACAGTACATTTTTTAAAAAGCTCTTTTCCTTTCTTCCTTCCCATGGTCACTTGAGTGCTCCCATGATCTCAGTAAGGAAACTCTGGTTCCCCCACTGGGAGCTCAAAGTCCAAGTGGCCTGTGCTTGTTCACTCCCCAAGGGACAGTCACATGCTATTCCTCAGCTTGGAGAAGGTGACGGAGAACAAATGTCTCTGGGGAAAGACGAGGCTAGGAGAGTTTCTTCTGGAAGATAAACAAGCAGTCACGGGACAGAGAAGCAGGAAAACTCTTTCCATGAATAGCACAGAAGGTTCTAGAACTACAAAAAGTTGAAGGTCTGAAGTATAGGGTAGGAAGAGGGACTGGAGGAGCAGCTAAGGGAGATGGTGAGACAGGACCTCTCTTCCCAGGTTCCTAAGTTTCCACGCCCCTTCTGTGGAGGAGAACACCTGGATCTCTTCAGGAAACTGTCCAAACAAAACTGAGTGCCAGTAGGGTTGTGTGCGCGCGTACATGCGTGTGTGAGAGACTGGAGTTGGTGATGAATGCATTTGTTAAAGGTTAGAATCCTGTCTCACCGTTCCTTCTGATCTCTGGTTGCACAAGATATCATTTGTTTAAGCTGACAAGCTCATGACATCCACCTCAAAGGTGAGGACTGCCTCTGTCAGCCAGAGACTTGTTGAAACCTTTTGTGAATGTGATCATTATATTTTCAGAATGCACATCTCTTGGATGTCAAGGGAAGGTGTAGATTTCCCAATTCTGTCCTCCTCTGCCTCCTCCAAACCCACTTCCTTCTCAGGCCAGCGAGTGAGTGGCCCCTGGCTCAGTGGTCAGGACCTGGGACCCATGCATGGAAAGGTGACAAGCAAGGTGCTAGGGAGAAAACAGCATGGGTTTGTTGCGTTATCCATCTCTTTCCTTTCCGTTTTGTCGTTTGTTTTAAGATAAAGCTGATAGGCCATAGAGGGTGCCTGATTAAGAGTATGCGATTCGCGGGGCTTTTAGGGTCCGTTTGTTTTTGCAAGAAGGGTCACGAGCCCAAGCTGGCTTCAAACTTGCTATCGAGCCAAAGATTATCTTGAACTTCAGATGCTCCTACCTCCACTTCCATATGCTGGGATTACATACACACCCCACCTCCCCTCGCCAGTTTATTTGATGCTGGAATGTGAACCCAGGACTCTGTACATGCTGGACAAACACTCTACCAACTGAGCTACATGCCCAGCCCCCAGTTCAGTGGTTTTTAATGTGTTCATACAGTTCACATACAATATGCAGCACCAGAGCAACACATTTTAGGATTTATTGCCCCCAAAGAAAGGGCTACCCATTACCAGTAGCCTCTCTTTCTTCCCCAATTCCTTTACCCTTGGCAATCACTAATCTTTCTGTCTGAGTACTTTCTTATTCTGGACATTGCTTCTAAACAGAATTATGTAATGTGTGGTCCTTGTTATGTGCCTTTCAGGCCATATAAGGCTTTTAAACTTTATTTTGTCTGTCTTCTAGTTTTTCATTTCATTTTGTGGCTGAACAATATCCGTTTTATGAGTATAAGTATGAGAATGCTATCTTCATTCATCCTTTGACGGACATGCATGCCGTTTTTCAATTTAGGGCTACCAAATAATCTGCTATGGACATTTATGGACAAGTCTTAATGAGGCCTTGTTTCTAACTCTTGGTATAGATATATAAATGACTTGTGAAAGTTCCATGTTTGACATTTTTTAGAACTACCAACCATTTTTTCCCCATATATAATACCCTAGCTTCTAATGCTGTGCTGAAATACCATGACCAAAAAGCAAGTTGGAAGAAAGAATTTATTTGTCTTACATGTCCCCATCACTGTTCATCATCAAAGGAAGTCAGGACAGGAACGAAAAACAGGGCAGGAGCCTGAAGGCAGGAGCCAATGCAGAGGCCACGGAGGCGTGCTGCTTACTGGTTTACTCATCATGGCTTGCTCAACCTACTTTTTTATGGAACCCAGGACCACCAGCCCAAGGATGACACCATCAATCATTAATTGAGAAAATGCCTTACAGATTTGCCTACAGCCCCATCTTATGAAAGCATTTTCTCAATTGAGGTTCCCTCCTCTCAGATGACTTTAGCTTGTGTCAAGTTGACATAAAACTAGCCAGCACACATAGATACACCTTTAAAATCTGAACTAGGCCTGGGAGATGGATTGCTTTAATGTGGATAAGGTCTGGGTTTAACCTTATTACACCAAAAATCAAAATTAAAATAAAATAAAAAGCTAATGTTAACCCTTCAAAATGTCTTCCACCCTCCAGTTGCACAGGGCAACCTGTGCTCGGCCACTGTTGCTGGCTCATCATAGAAGCAGAGCCCCGCACCCCTGATGCTCAGGCTGCGGCATCCTGGGACTTTGCTGACCTAGGCTTAAAGCATCCTCCCAGGAGTATCCAAGGGTTATTCCTCAGACTCAGAAGGAGCAGTTTCCTTTCTAGAATCCCTTCTTGTTGCTACTGGCTTTGACCAGTGCTCTCATCCATAAGGCCTGAGGTGGTTTGAACGAGAATAGCCTCTATAGGCTCATATATTTGAATGCTTAGTGCCCAGTTGGTGGAACTGTTTAGGAAGGATTAGGAGGTGTGACTTTGCTAAAAAAAAGGTATGTCACTGGGGGCAGGTTTTAAAAGGCCATGCCATTCCCAGTGAGCATGATGACACTCATTCTCTCTCTCTCTCTCTCTCTCTCTCTCTCTCTCTCTCTCTCTCTCTCTCTCTCTCTCTCTCTCCCCATGCTAGTGGATCAAATGCAAGCTCCCAAACCATGCCCAGATGGCTGCTGCCATGTTTCTTGCCGTGATGGTCATGGACTAACATTCTAACATTCTGGAACTGTGAGTCCCCCAAATTAAACACTTTCTTTTATAAATTGCCTTGGTCATGGTGTTTTGTCACAGCAATAGAACGGTGACTAAGACAGAAGCCCTGCTCCTCTTCCTAGTACACTGATATCTACAAAATCTACAGTCAAGTTTAGGGTAAAGGCCTGGACATTTCTGGAGTTTCTTCCCTGCAGCAGCATGGGAAAGAAAAGACCACAGGAGGTACTTACCATGACCAAAAGACCTAAGCAGTTCTTCCTTGTCTAGGTGGATTCCAGTATCCAAGACTGAAGAAGGGCAGTGGATAAAGAAAGGTGCTGTGTTATTGAGCCATGGTAGCAAGCCTGGTAGGGAATGCCTAGTCTACACAGCAAGCTACCCACCGATTCTGTGCCAGCCACTTTTATGTCCAGCCCCTGGTTCATCCCCATCCATGGGCTCAGAGATGAAAACACTCCCCCTTCATCCCAGACCAACAGAAGGCAGAACGGTCAGAAGACAGATGAGGGTGAGTCCCAGACTGGCCTGAGGCAGGCCACCAGGCCTTCATGATCTGGAGCCCAGATGCCGCCACATGAGGCAGAGAGGGCTTGGCACCATTTCCCTCTACATCCACCCTACACCGTTCAGTGGCCTTCAACACCAACACCTGGCCCAGCACAGCGGAGCAGCTGACAGGGCTATTTTGGAGGCAATCATATATTTTTAATGACCTGCAAAATCTCCCCGTGAGAAGGGAGGGAGAGTTGAAATTACAGCCAAGCAATTTGCATTGCGAATTAGGTTGTCCTCCCTCCTGCCCTCCAAGAATATGTAGAAAGAAATAAATGCCTCCTAATGACCCCTGGGGGGCGGAGGCTTTGATATGAATTCTGCTGGAAGGGTAAAGAGGTCTAGCCAGACTGAGACCCAGCAGGAAGTTGGAGCAGGAGGGCAAGGCAGTCCTCTTCCAGCCATGGAGGAAGGAAATTGGATTGGCTTGCTAGCAGTTGGTGTTTTCTGTCGCTTAGGACCACAGAGGAGAGTCTCTTCCAGGGAGAACTGGATTTGGTGCTACTTAACTAGCCTGTCCCTGCTGCACCCCCAGGCTGGCTTTGCTCACTGATGCAGCCCCAGCCAGACACCCCGGGTCTTCACCAGGCACTCCAATGCTTTTCTCTTTTCCAGGATTTAAGAAAACCTGTCAGTAGCTGGGCATAATGGCACATGACTTTAATCCCAGCACTCGGGAGGCAGAGGCAGGCGGATCTCTGTGAGTTCGAGGGCGGCCTGGTCTCCAGAGTGAGTTCCAGGACAGCCAGAGCTACGCAGTGAGACCCTATCTTAAAAATATGAAAAGGAGAAAAGGAAACCTATCAAATCTGGGTGGATGGGTGGATGGGTGGATGGGTGGATGGTCAGATGGACAGATGGACAGCCTTTCTACTTGAAGTCAGGTAGCCTTCTGTAATGCCTGCCACCGAGACAAACCCCAGCCTTCCTTCTCTTCCCTCCCTTCCCCTACATTTAGAGTCCACAGCAATTCTTCTCAACCTGTGGGTCACTACTTCTTTGGGGACTCAACCCCTTCACAGGGATCACCTAAGAGTATCATAAAGCACAGATTTTACAGTATGAGTCACAACAGCAGCAAAAATCACAGTTATGAAGTAGCAACGAAAATAATTTTCCAGTTGGGGTCACCACAACATGAGGAACTGTGTTAAAGGGTCGCAGCGTTAGGAAGGTTGAGAACCACTGCTGTAGAGTCTAGAGTCTGAGTTTATTCAACACAGGGAAGGGTGTGTGTGTGTGTGTGTGTGTGTGTGTGTGTGTGTGTGTGTGCAAGTGTGTGCTTGTAGGAGTACTCACTAGTGTGCCCTGAAGCTGAGGATATGTGGACATGGTATTTGTGTGGGCTTGACAGCATGTGGTAATCAAGGTTTGTGTGGACTAGTAACAAGGGAGAGGGGGGAGGCCTGTTCCCTGCCTTCCTTCTGGATAGTAGCAAGGCCAGAACAGACAAAGGGGCTCCACAGAAGATCACCAGGTCCCTGGAGGCCTCTCCCCTCAGCTTCCTCCTAGTCACAACCTCTCCCCAGGACTAAAGGCATCTCCTGCTGATCCTTCCCTTGAAGGGTCGCTTGAGAGGAATCTGGAGGCTTCAGGAAGCCCCTGGCAGGAAGTGAGAACTTGCATGGCTAGGCAAGAGCCCGCCAAGGTTAGGCACTAGGTGTGGCCTTCAGACAACTGGTACCCAATCCCACTCACTAGGATGAGGAGTAACAACTATCCACCCATTTCCTCATTTATGAAATAAAGAGTGGAGAGGGCAGATCCCACCACCTGATGGTAAACACATGAGGTAACTACTTCACGCTCTGGGACCCCAGTGTTACAACCAGTATTGGGAGAAGATGATTTGGCCTTCTTACAGAGTCCCTAGGGCCAACAGGTACAGGCCCGTGGGCTAGGGCAACACCCATGGGAATAACCCCCTCCCCTATCCGGGTGCCTTCTGCTGATAAGGTCTTTCGGGGATTTCTGTATTGCTGAAGAAACAGTAAACTCATGTTTTGGGAACATCTCCATCAAGATGACCCTGGAAGCAAGAGAGAAAAAAAAAGGAGAAAAGACAAATTTGTTGTTTTTTTTTTTTTTTTTTTTTTAGAAAACCACACAAGTCATCATATTAATTAAATGTAATTGGCAAAAGACTGGACTCGTTTTTTTGTTGTTTAGACAAGACTTTGTAGCCAGGTGGTTGTCAAACTCATGTTCCTGCTCTCCCCCTCCTTAGCACAGGGATTAAAGGTTTACAGAACCATGTGAGTGTTGGATTTTGACTTAAATTAATTAAATGCAAGAAGGCACTTATTAGTCAACCAGGACATTTTGAACACTGGGTGGAAATATCAGATAACATTCAGGAATTATTGTTGATATGTTTAGATGTAATAAGAGTGGTGTGGTTATGTTAAAACCCGGACAGTCTTCATTGTTTAGAACATATTGTAAAACATCCATGGGTTAAATGAAGGCTCCACATAATCTCAGTAGGATGTCAGTTGGGGATACAGTGGTAAGTGTATCAGACACAATTGGCAGGGGACAGTTTATAAAGGAGTTGTTATTGTTCTTTGCTTTTTCAAGACAGGGTTTCTCTGTGCAGCCCTGGCTGTCCTGGAACTCACTCTGTAGACCAGGTTGGCCTTGAACTCACAGAGATCTGCCTGCTTCTGCCTCCCGAGTGCTGGGATTAAAGGTGTGCTCCACCACGGCTGGCTTATAAAGGGTTTTATCATATCATTTTTTGAATTTTGGGTTTTTTGGGGGGACATTTCCACAATTAGAATTTTAAAAAGAAAATAAAAACCCCTCCGGAGATGCCCCTGGGAGGGTGCCTGTGTCCTGCCACCCTATCACCAGGGCAACAATGATTCACTGGGAACCTTGGACAAATGAGGAGGCCCACAGCTGAGCAACACTCCTTGAGTCCTATAAATCAGCAAGGACAGCTGAAGCCATTTAGTAAGAAGCTTGTTAATCAGAAAAGGCTGTTCTAAATGGGTCATTTTATTGGCAAGAGGGAGCAGAAGATGATGAGCAGACCCCTGGCAGTGAGGAGGTTTCTGACTAATGCCAATCTCTCCCTCACAGAAATACCAGGGTTGAATTGTGCCATCTCTGTGTCCGCCTCAAGCCTTTTCCAGAAAGACACCGTGGGCCCCAAAGTAAGAGTGAAGGAGGCAAGGGCAGAACCCAGAAAGCGGGGGGACCCTAAATGTGCAAGTCCTTCCAGGTTGAGCTGGGATCTTCAGAGTGCCAGAGGCTACATCTGGGATGAAGAGCAGACCCTCATGAACGATCTGAGGCAGAGGAGTGGCAGGAAACCAGTGCCAGTGAGAAAGGCAGGCCTGGTTAAATGTAGGACTTTGAAAGAGATCACTGTGATAGTTTGGGCTTAGGTGTGGTGGTATTCCCAGCAGAAACAGGAGAAACAGGCAGATCACTGAGTTCAAGGCCAACCTGGTCTACATATCAAGTTCTAGGCTAGCCAAGGCTACACAATGAGACCTTGTCTCAATTTTTACTTTTTATTTTAATTTTTTATTTTTGACTTAAAAGAGGAAAGGATGGGGCCAGTAAGCTGACCAAGGCCATAAAGACCTGACAAACTGGGACCACCCATGAAAGTGGAAGAGAGAACCTACTCATAGACCTCCATATATGTGCCATGGCATGAGAGGGCCCACACACATCACACACACACACACACACACACACACACACACACACACATCATACACATATACATCACATACACACACATATCACACACATCACACACACATCACACACATACATTACACATACACATCACACACATATCACATACACATTCACATTCCACACACATACATATCACAAACACACATATCACACACACACATTTTTTTTTTAAAGAGAAGTCAGAGCTAGGTGTGGTGACACATACCCATAATCCTAGCCCTGGAGGTGTTGGGGCAGAAAGATCACAAGTTTGAGGCTAGCCTGGACTACAAAGTGAACCGGAAAGAATCTTGAAGATGCTCTAACTCAGGGCTTTGCCATCTTGGTTGGTGGCTAACCGCTGCAGGGAGGTACAGAACCCTGAATTTGGAGTCAAAAGACCCAAGCTGTGGCTCTGACCTTGCCTTTTCCTGGGGATAACACTTCAATCCATCCAGCACACACAACCCCATCTCCCAGCTAGCTAAGGGGACCAGCACTATCCATCCCACTAAGCTGAGTGGTCAAAGGAGTCAGAAATCATATGAGCAGAACGTTATTTTTAATCTCATGTTCGACTGAGTAGCTTCAGAAAAAAAAATTTTTTTTTAACCATAAATAATGATTTAAAGACCAAGAATCTTCACACTGAGGCAAAACAACAACACAAAAGCCTTGCCTGAGCCTGCGTGGGTTGTTAATTTGGATCTGTACTGACCTTGAAATAAGAGTGCAGAGAGAGTCATCTTGCCCAGAACCTGCACCTCATGGTTGCTGAAGAGACAGTTGTGACACCGCTCTTGCCACATTAGGCCTCTTCCACCTCACCCACATCTGTTCCTGGCTCCCGCCCGCCCGCCTGCCACACAGTAACACAAATCCCTCCCCTGGCTCTGGCCTCCACCCTGGCTGGTTCCCAACCCTCCCACGGAGCAGGAGGCAACCCCTGCAGATCAGGGGATGTTTTCCTTCCCGTCTGCCCCTCAGTGCCCTTATGGTAGACGCCTAGGGTGTGAAACTGCACACCCATAACGTTGGCCTTCTGGTTCTGGAGGCCTTAAGGGGAAAACAGCCGTCCCTGTCCCCTCTGCTTCCCAGGGATGGAAGAAGTCACACTTGCTGGATGGCTGAGCGCTCAATGAGTGTGTGACATCAAATCAAGGCAGGGTTGAGTTTAAAAATAGATGTCTGGGCCTCCAAATTCTTGTCTCCTTCCAGTCCCGCCTCCACTCCCCTCTTACCTTCTCTTTGTGGGGAGGGATGAGCCGAAGGGGTTAATCCTCTCTGAGTGGGCCCTTGCATCCCACTCACCCGGCTTTCACGCCCTCCTATGGTCTTTCTCAACCCTCTTCTCCTGTGCAAGCTGATTAAAAGCTCTTGGAGTTTGAAGAGGTTTGCGTCACAACAGTCCGCTGGCCAGGTGCCCTGCGGTGTGCAAGCACACACAGTATTGACACTGGAGGGAGTGGCCCAGTGGCAGGAAGGACCAGAGGTCTTTTGACACGGAGATGAGCTGCCACTGGCTTCTGCAGTCACTGATTACTGTTGCTGAAATATTAGGACTTCTCAACCAGGCGGTGGTGGCACACACCTTTGATCCCAGCACTTGGGAGGCAGAGGCAGGTGGATCTCTGAGTTTGAGACCAGCCTGGTCTACAAAGTGAGTTCCAGACCAGCCAGGGCTGCACAGAAAAACCAGAGAGAGAGAGAAAAATAGTTTGATTTCTGTTCCAACCACCAATGCACCCAGTGAGTACTTGGTACTTGGGGGTAACATCACACACAAGAAGGGCCACTTCTCATTTGCGATCTACAGGCCCTCCCAGTGAAAAGCCTGTGTACCCCAGTCTGCTAGCTGTCTCTGTAAACGGAGTTGGAAGTGCTGGGGATCTGGTTGTCTCCCGTTTAAAGCAGGACTTCATGATGAAGATTTCAGGGTGCTGTATGTGAAAAGCTTATGTGGGAGCAAAGACCAAGAACTTGGGTCCCTGGGTCTTCCAGCTCCAGTTGGAGTCTTAGCTCTGCCTGTGGGTGCTATGTAATCTTGGACACTTACTTGGCCTCTCTGGCATCCTTTCCTCATTAAAAAAAAATATAACAATGCGGATAATAGCACTACTATCTGGTTGATGTAAAGGCTGGAGATAAGGCAGGCAGGTCTCAGCTCAGTATTGAGTCCCCAGTAAGGGATTCAGAATCAATGATGTAACATTATGTGACATCCTGCATGAACGGAACCATGCACACACAGCCCCTGAGACACGCCGGATATACTGGTGTCCTCAGCAAACTAATTAGGTTGACATCTCTCTGCTGGCACCCTGGGTCCAGGGCCAAGTGGCAGAGATCAAAGTAACAGCCATGGCCACCTCCTGCCTTCTCTTCCTGGTTTGTGAAGATGAACAGCCTGCTACTTTATCCTCATACTCAGCTGCGTGTACGGCATCTCTTTGTGCCTTGTGTTTTCAGGAAGAGAAACGAGGCGCATCAGCAGTGATAGGCCAGGCGCCCAAAGGCAGATGGTTTACAAATGGCAACTCGTTTCAAGTTCTATCACTCTCAAGTCCCCACTGGCCAGCTCCCAGCACATGAAGAGGTTGGAAGGATTGTTCTCCCACAACACCCCTCCCCATTTCTCTCCCCAGGGCCCAGCTCTCTGGAGAGGGAATTCCCTAATGTACCTCTGCTACTACAGAAACTGGCGTCGAGGGTTTGTTTACCCATGCCAGGAAGAAAGAAATCTCCATGTTGATGGACGTCTGTTGATTGGTTTTTCCTCCACAGGAATCACTGCAGGATGGACTGCCAAAGGACCAAATTACAATAGTTCGGTTTCAAGATAACTGGCTTTATTTCTTAGTCTAGGATTGAGCAACACTTCCTTTCATAAAACAGAACGAGCTTGGAGCTGAGCAGAGGAGGCTGGCTCTCCAGGCAGAAAAGGGCTGAGGAAGGAGCAGCTGAAAGCGGTGAACAGATTGGTCATTTCAAAGTTACTTGCCTTGTAAGGCAGGGCAGGCAGGCAGGCAGTCAGAACAATAGGAAAGGGCCGCTCCGTCAAGCGGGTTACTTGAGGTTAGCTGTAGGATTAAGGTAGAGGGAACCTGGTTAGCGTGCCAGTTGAAACTGGTTCCACTTAGGAAATCTAGCTGTTATCTCCTAATCCCGATTTCTCAAAGGTGAAATAAATGGCTTAGTTTCGTCTTGGTGGCACAGTACTTCGTGAGTGATGGTTCTGATATGTAGGTCTGTCTTCGGGGTTGAGCTCAGGAGCTTAGCCTGGAACACTGGCCTCCCAAAAACTGCACTTAGTGCTTCGAAGTCTTGCATTAGCTTGTTGGGAGTCATCTTTTTCTTCCATGTGCATTGAAGCTGTGGTTACGTTCGTATAAAGGGCAGGTGGCAAGGTTAGGAAGCATAGTAACCAAAAACTCTGTAGGAAGTAACCTACCAATGGGAGACTATCTCCTAGTCTCAATCCCTCTTCTCGTCCAGCTAGAGTCAGCCATTTTGTTCCACTTAACCTTACCCCCAACCGTGTGTGTGTGTGTGTGTGTGTGTGTGTGTGTGTGTGTGCGCGCGCGCGCGCACACGCGCACGCGCATGTGCACGCACTGAAGATCAAAGGCCAGATAGGTTTAAGTGTTCTACCACTGAGCTACAGCCCCAGCCTTACACCTTGTTTGATCTTAGCATCACTCTGTGTGATACTTGCTATCCTTATGAAAAGGAGGATCCTCTGAGATGCCCAAGGTGCCGGGCCAGCATGCAATGTGTGAGCCTATCTCAACCTTCCTGAAGGGCATCTCTTCTCCCTGCAGGCCTGCACTTCCTGGATAATAAAGGAAACAGTCAAGTTTCTGTTCCCGAAGGCCAGACACTGGCCAACCCATGACTACAGATGGAACAGTGAATTATGGCAACTAGTAGAATTGGCAGAGACAATACTGCATGCCAGGGATTGTTGTGGAAATGACTTTAACTATGTAAAGACGAGTTACATTTGTCTATATGTAATTTAACAATGTAAGGATGTGTGTTTAATGATGAAAAGAAAGATGTGTTGCATTTGTATCACCTTGTCTGCCTAAGGCACCTGATTGGTCTAATAAAGAGCTGAATGGCTAATAGCTAGGCAGGGCTGGTAGGCAGAGAGAATAAATAGGAGGAGAAATCTAGGCTCGAGAAGAGAAGAGAGAAGAGAACAAGGGAGATACCCAGGGCCAGAAGCCAGGCAGCCACAACCAGACACAGAGGCAGCAGGAAAGTAAGATATACAGAAAGAAAAGGCAAAAATTCCCTAGGCAAAATGTAGATGAAGAAAAAACAGGTTAAGTTATAAGAGCTAGCAAAGAAACAAGCCTAAGCTAAGGCCAAGCATTCATAACTAAAAATAAGCCTCTATGTCATGATTTGGGAGCTGGTTGGTGGTCCAAAAGAAAAGGCCTGGTACAAGAGATGACTCTGCATTCGGGTGTGGGCCTATAGACCACTTCCTCCCCAGATGTATGGTGTAAGATTGCCTGTCTCTGTAGGGAAGAGGTCAGCGTTTGACCTGGTTATCCTCTCTATGCTGTGAAGAAGCTAACTGTACCTGCCATTTCCCTAGGACAGAGCAAAAGATTATAGATTAAACAACCACAGCAGGGGGCTTGGCAAGATGGCTCATCAGGTCTTGCAAGCCTGACACTTGTGTTAGATCCCTGGCACCCAGGTAAAGGGGAAGGAGGGAATCTGATCCACAAAGCTGCCCTCTGACCTCTACATACCCTTGTATCATACACGGGTACACACGTACACACGTACACACCAAATAGATAGATATAGGTAGATAAATAAATTTAAACCATAGCAGGAAGATTCTGTGTAAACATTAGAAGGGACTTCCTGATCATAAAAGCTTAGGGAGACTAAAGTAGGTTCCCATGAGAGAAGGCTGTCTCTTCAGGGACTGGTAGGGAAAAGATTAGCCGCTCTGAACTGAGTATGGTGGCTCAGACTAAATTCCCAGCACTCAGACTCTGAAGCGAGAGGATCATCATTGAGGCTAGCCTGGGCTACAGGATGAGACCCTGTTTCACAAACAACTGACAAAATGGTTAGCTGCTGAGTAGGTCAGCGCCAAACACTGTGGAGATCAGAGTGAAGACTGGGATCACTAGGACTCCCTTTGAGCCTCTAGCTACGGGAAAATATATAAACACAAAGTGTAACTAACTTATTTTTAATTGAATAACCATTGCTTACAATTTGGGATGATTTCAACAATGCTTCTTGTATTTCTATTTTGGCTCTCTAGGGCAAATTTGAAGTTTCCTGGTAATTTATAATTTTAACCACAGTTTTCCTGAGGCAGTAAGTTTATATGGGAACATAGTTCACTCTGAATCTTAAAAAAATTTTTCTATGGTATAATTTGCCAATCACACTAAACACACATGTCATTATCTCGTAAGCTCATAATTGCTGACTCCTTTAACCCTGACATCTCAGAACAGGTAGTTCTCATTCAAGGAACAGATCATGGCCTTCTCAGCACAAAAACAGCTTCCCTGAATGACAGGCAGAGCCATTTGAAAAGGAGCTGACCCTCCATTTCAGGTTCTGTGACTCAAAGCCTTGATGCTTTCTTTAGAACGTCTTTATTTTTGTTTGTTTGTTTGGTTGGTTGGTTGGTTGTTGTTTTGTTTTATTTTTGTTTTTGATTTGTACAGACAGGGTCTCACTGTGCTGTCAATGTTGTCTGAGCTGGCCTTGATCTCTGGATTCTCCTGCTTCAGCCTCCTGAATAGTTGGGATGTCAGATGGGCACCACCACTCCCAGCCCTCTTATTGGGTTAGATGCTGCTGTCTTTTTTTTTTTTTTCAGTTATTTTAACTATTAGTGTGTGTGTGTGTGTGTGTGTGTGTGTGTGTGTGTGTTATGTATATGTAGGCAGACTCATCGCAGCTTGTGTGGGGAGGTCAGAGGACAGCTTGCAGGAGTTGGTTCTGTCTTTCCAAAGTAGGCTCCTGTAGTCAGACTCAGATCACCAGGCTGGTATGGCAAGTGTTTTTTCTTGCTGAGCCACCTCGCTGGCCAAGTCCTGTCTTTTGTATACACATGGAGCCGCTGACTTACTCTCAGATGTACACTTACCTTGTGTATACACATGGAGCCACTGACTTACTCTCAGATGTACACTAACCTTGTGTATACACATGGAGTCACTGATTTACTCTCAGATGTACACTTATCTTTTGTATACACATGGAGCCACTGACTTACTCTCAGATGTACACTTACCTTGTGTATACACATGGAGCCGCTGATTTACTCTCAGATGTACACTAACCTTGTGTATACACATGGAGTCACTGATTTACTCTCAGATGTACACTTATCTTTTGTATACACATGCAGCCACTGACTTACTCTCAGATGTAAACTTGGGAGACCTTTCTGGTAGATGATGGGTTTGCGTGTATCTGGGTGTACTCTAGCCTTCTCTATATTTATGAGACAAAGAGGTAGATCTGAGAGGCTAAGTCACTGCTCTGTAGATATTTCATCTTAAGCTGGCCAGATGGTATAAATAGTGTAGAAACAGATTTCATCAATATCAAGACTGGGTCACAGAACAGAACTTCAATTCCCAGCCTTTCTTTTATCATGGCACCTAGAACAAATGACAATATGACAGATACCCTCAGGGTAAATACCTCACATTTTTTTTTAACCAATCAAGTAGTTTTAGCCATTCTTCACCTTGCCTGGACACCCAGTGACTGTTGGACCAATATCTCGTACCACCTATTAGCAGATTCTGTCATAGAAAAAATGGCTATGGCAGAGTGATGCTGGGTGGGAGGGCCTCTGAAGTCCAAACACGTAGATTTAAGTTTGGGCACAGTCACTCTTACTCCTTGCCTCAGTCTCCTCACATGGACTAATGGTGCTAAATCACAGTACCTACCTCAAGGAACCATCCTGAAGACCAGATGAGTCAACCCATGTCAAGTGCTTAGAAAAAACAGCATGGAGCAGCACCAAGTAAGTGACAATCGCTGTTACTGCTGCGTTAGCTGGGGACCAATGGTGTCTCACTCCAAATCCAAATCTTGCTCTACGCCTTCGGTCTTTCTCACCTGTTTCTTTTCCCCTTCTCCAATGTGGCTATCAGGTATCAGGAAAAGAGAACTTGTCTTGGAGCCAGAGATTCACACCCCAGTTCCCCTTGCTCTACTCTACATTGAACTCTTCCATAAGTCACCTCACTACTCTGGCCTTTAAGATTTTCCTGGGTTGACCAGATGGCTGCAGAGGTGTTGTACTCCAATATGTCATGATTGCTGTGGTATAGAAGTATATCCTGTGAGCTAGGGTGCTCTCTCTCTCTCTCTCTCTCTCTCTCTCTCTCTCTCTCGTGTGTGTTTGTGTGTGTGTGTGTGTGTGTGTGTGTGTGTGTGTGTGTGTGTAAGGGGTAACTGAATGCCCAACACAAAAGCTCAGGACAATTAACACCGAATAAGTTAGTGCTATCTGTTTTCTGTGAATCAAAACCCTGCAACATGCCCCCACCTGCAGTAAGAACACACCTTCAATTTGCAGATCTTGCCCTCCCAAGAGCAGAATTCTAAATTGGAGCTATTTCTGCTACCTCAAGAATAAATCCATAAATATGTCTCCTAGGTAACACCTTGTTAGCTTTGTTACTCAAAGCTCTTAAAAAATAATAAAAACCACGCTTTTTAAATAAATAGTAATTCAGGCATCACACTTAAGGCTCCCACTTAATTAGTGTGAATCACCAGAGTGTGCTGCTCACTTCTACCCATATGAAGATATTAGATGAACACTGCAAACTTATACACATCCATCAAAAATACATTTAAAAATGCTACTTTCCAGTATCTCGGGTTATTCTTCCTAGCTCTATTTAGAGATGGTTAGAACATGCACATCTTTCTTGCTATTAAAAATTAATGCTAGCTCACATAGTCACCCAAAAATAACATCCACAGCAACATCTCAATTTAATCCTGATCCCAGCAAGAGCCACCTTCCACTTTCACAGTTTAAGCAGAATTTTCTTTTTCTTCTCCTCTGTCCCCTAGAGGGGGGGGATTCTCTGAAGCCATCTGTCACTCCTCTGAGAGAGAAAGCTATGTGGCTTGTGCAGAGTCCCAGGAGACTGCCCTGGCACAAGGAAGTAGCCCAGGCAGGGCTGTATTCCACGGGACCTGGCTGAACAAAGCCCCAGCCTGCAGGACACCATGGTTTTACTGTTTTTATTGACATAATGCCCTTCTCCAGTGGAGCCCCGCACAGGCTGTGTGAGAAAGACCTTCCTGGAGTTTGGATAACTATCCTAGGCTCAAATGACTGCCCATCCCACCTGGCAAGGAGGGCAATGATTTTGAAGACTTGAAGAGCATTCTCTCCTCCTTCCCGGGAGTAGATGGAGCAGAGCCAAGTCCAACGACTGTACGTCCTCACCAGCTTTGTGTGTGTGACCAAAGGCTACTCCAGGGCCAGGAGCAGTATTGTGCATGAACCTACATCCTAGTGAAGGAGAGGTAAATGTGGCCGGGACTTTTATTGCCTGCTGCTTTTGACAAATGACAGAGGTGAGCAGAATGAGTCCACTAACAACAAAAACAACTCTCAGGGCGGTCATGGAGCACTTTGAAGAAAAGTGTATTTTGTCATCTCTGGTGGCATAGCCATTACCAGAGCAAAGAAAAATAGGCTCCTGAGTATGTCTTGAACCAACTAAGCTTCCCCATGACTTGCAGTGGTCACAGGGAAGGAAGGCTCTATAATGTCCCCAATGACACTCAGGTCCTAGTCCCTGGAGGCCGGGATGCTACCTCTAATGACAAAAGGAACTTGGGCAGACATCACTGTGTTCAGGATCTTGAATGATGTATGAGTTACTATCCTGTTGCTGTGACAAAAGCCACTTAAGGAAGGAAGAATTTATTTTGGCTCACAGGTGGAAATACAATCCATCACAGCAGGGAAGTTATATCCGCGGGAGTGTGAGGCAGCCGGTCACATGGCATCTTCGGCCAGGAAGCAGAGATGAATGTAGATTTCTGCTCAGCCTACTTCTTTTTATTCAATCCAGGACTCCAGCCCACAGATTGTGCCACCCACACTCAGGGTGGGGCCTCCCTTCCTCAGTTACCCAGCCTAGAAAAACTCGCTCACTGACATGTTTAGAGCTTTGTCTGCTAAGTGATTCTAGGTCCTGTCAAGAGAAAGAGAGAGAAAGAGTGGGAGGTAGGGT
Organism: Peromyscus eremicus; assembly: GCF_949786415.1. Classification (NCBI taxonomy): domain Eukaryota; kingdom Metazoa; phylum Chordata; class Mammalia; order Rodentia; family Cricetidae; genus Peromyscus; species Peromyscus eremicus. The sequence goes on along the minus strand of NC_081429.1, from coordinate 51,220,948 downwards.
TTAGAACCGTGCTACATAAAGCCCAGACTGGTCTCAGACTCACTATATAACAGTATTAGGCAGGTTTCTCTAGAGTTACAGAACTTAAAGAGTGAATCTCTCTCTCTCTCTCTCTCTCTCTCTCTCTCTCTCTCTCTCTCTCTCTCTGTATGTGTATGTGAATTTATTGGAATGACTTACAGACGGCAGTCCAACACTGGCTAGCTGTGAACGGAGTCCAAGGATTCAGTAGTTGCTCAGTCGCATGAGGCTGCGTGTCTCAGCTGGTCTTCTGTATAGGGCTGGAATCCTGAAGAAGTAGGCTCCGATGCCAGGAAAGGATTAGATGTGCTGATAAGGCGGAGGGCAAGCAGGCAAAGAACTCACCATCCCTTCCTTCTTCCACTGTCCTTATATGGGCTTCTGGCAGAGAGTGTGGTCCAGATTAAAGGTGTCTTCCCACCTCAAGATCTGAATTAAGGGCACATGTCATCTCGCCTCAAGATCTAGATGAAAGGCATGTTGTCTTCCTGCCTCAAGATCTGGATCACAAGTGTGCCCTGCATTCCTTTATTGCGGTTCATTCCAGACATAGTCAAGTTGACAACCAAGAACAGCCATCTCAGTACCACGGCTGGCCTTGAACTGCTGACCCTCCTGCTCTTGCTCTCAAGAATTGCGATGACAAGTGTGCGTCATCACCCCAGCTTCACAATCAATATTAACCATCACAGACAGGTAGATTATTCCTAAACTCATCTGTGTAGGCGACATGCAATCATAACACAAGTGTCCTTAGTAGGAGGACTAACTACAGAAGAGCTGACAACAAGCCGAGTTTGAAATGGTGTGCTTTGAAAATGGAGAGGCCACAAGGCAGAGAATATAGGCAGCCACGTCAAGTCAGGGACAGAGCTCCCCTGTGGCCTCCAGGAAAGCCGGTCCTAACAGCTCAGTCTGAGCCCGGTCAAACTGTTAATGCACATATTGCTGCTCCTCCCGGTCTGCTTTCTGTTGCTGATAAAAACACTGACCAACAGCAACTTGAGGAGGCAAGGGTTTATTTCAGCTCACAGCTCACACTCCATCATGAAGGGACGTGAGGGCAGGAACCCAGGGAAGGAAACCAGAGGCAGGAACTGAAGCAGAGGCCATGGAGGAGTGCTGCTTACTGGCTTGCTCCCCATGATTTCTTATGTCACCCAGGACCGCCTGCCTCCAATGGGCTGGACCCTCTCGCATCAATCATTAATCAAGATAATACCCCCATAGACCTATCTACACCAACCAGAAGGAGGCATTTTCTCAATAGCGGTTCCTCTTCCCAGATGATCCTACCTTGGGTCACGTTGACCAAGAACTCACCAACACCATGGTGCAGTCATTTGTTAGGAAAACTCATACAGTGTCCAAGGACAGGAGATGCTTCAATTGCAAGCCTCCCTTTGTGGCAGAAGCAAGCCTAGAAGACAAGAAGAGCATCCATTCTCCTCTGGGCAGATACTCCCACAGACTATACTTCATTGGCCAACCCTGACAGTGCCTAGGGCTGGGATGGGTGAGGGAGAGAGACTTTATGGAACAATTTTGTGTTTCACACTCCAAGTATTCCAATTCAGCCCTTACTATGACCTTGTGTGGCAGATATGAGCACTCTTTTCTCTCTCTCTCTCTCTCTCTCTCTCTCTCTCTCTCTCTCTCTCTCTCTCTCCTGTCCTGGGGCTTGAACTCAGGATGTGTGCATAGTAGACAACCATTCCACTAACTACATCCCAGCTGCCAGTTATTTCTGACCAGGTGCTTTTAGTTACAAATAATGGAAAATTTCGTGCAAATGGGCTCGGGATATTTTATTGAGGTATTTTATAAAAACCAAGACTCAGCTTCTGAAGGTAATTGCTGCTAAGCCAGAGTTCAATTCCCTGGACCCACATGGTAGAAAGAGAGAACTCCTGAAAGTTGTCTTCTGACCTCTACATGTGTCCCATGACCCACGATAAACATAAATGGAGAGGGGGCAGGCATCAGCTTTGCTTAACTAGGGTTTGAAGTGGGGCTGCCTGCTGTGGGATGGTCTGTATGTCAAGTGTGTTGCTGATTGGTCAATAAATAAATCACAGATTGGCCAGTGGCCAAGCAGAAAGTATAGGCAGGACAAGGAGAATAAGGCTGGGAAGTGGAAGGCTGAGAGACACTGCCAGCCGTCATGATGAGAAACAGCATGTGAAGATGCCGGTAAGCCACAAGCCATGTGGCAAGGTATAGATTAATAGAAATGGATTAATTTAAGCTATAAGAACAGTTAGCAAGAAGCCTGCCACGGTCATACAGTTTGTAAGCAATATAAGTCTCTGTGTTTACTTGGTTGGGTCTGAGCGGCTGTGGGACTGGCAGATGAGAGAGATTTGTCTTGACTGTGGGCCAGGCAGGAAAACTCTAGCTACAGCTGCCTTCTGTCTTCTAGGGAGGATTGTTCTCATGACCTAAGCAATGCAACCCATGTTTCCTTTTCTCTCCATTTCTTATCTCATCAGGCTCCACCCATATCAGGTCCTCTTCTAATGACCCCAAGATGCCTACTGGACTAGACGATGCTCCCAATCCAGAACCAACAGAGAAGGGCAGGAGAAATTCAAGTGTTGATTGGTTTATGGCAAATCACATGCTCCCCACCTAGCACTGAAATCAGAATCACCTAGATTCTTCTAGGTCCTAGAAGAATGTGACAGAAAATGGGAGGGAGAGGGATTCCTCACAGGAAATTGGGGATATTGGGAAGAAGAGAGGAGAATGAATATGGATTGTGGACATGGGTTGGATACAGGGAGCCAACAAAGAATGTTTGCAAAACTGATGATGCTTTGACGATGCTTTTTGAGCTGAACTGAGCAAATTCTCTATCCTCCTTAACATTTCCTGGAGTGAACAGCCTACAAGGGCTACTTTCTTAATTGGATACGTATGATAGCTCCCACTCCTTAGCACTCCTGGGCACGGGACTCTTCATTAAGCCTCCAGGGGTTTGAGACGCCAGCTCTTGCCCGTGTTTCTTGTCTGTAATTCCTGGAAAGAAGCAGAGCCACGGCGTTGCCCTTGATGAATCACAGGCCGATTGTCTAGGCTGTGGATCATCACTCCTCCTTTTTCTTGTCACTACTGCCCACCCTGTAGCCATCCCCTTGTAGCTTGTTAATAGTCTTCTTGCCCAGAAGGAGAAGGAAGGAGGGATATGAAGGAGGAGAGAAAAGGGGAGAGAGGGATGGAAGGGAGTGGGGAGGAAGGCAGGCCCGAATCAGCCAGCTTAGCTCTTAACCAGTCCTGGGAAATTTCAAGAAGGAAAGTAAAAGGGAGTTATGACTTGGGGGTGTCTTGAATGTCCATGGTCTGTGATAACTCTATTCCTCCCCTGTCTTCCTTCGAGATCCTCAGACAGCTGAACCCAGAAAACCATAGGCTGAGGAATCCAGGAAGTTTCCTTAGGCAACCAAATGTTTCCAGAGGTTTCCAGGGGCTTTGTTCCTTTGTGCTCTTCATTTACCATCTATTTCAAGTAACTAACAAGGCTCAGGAATCACCCTCATCATCCTGTGTGTTACTCTTCAAAATCCAGGTGATGTTGACAAATGCATTCGTGTGGGTCCGTGTGTTCGATCCCCAGAACAGCTCCGTGATGTCTGCCGAGGTTCGTGTCTCCAGAGGAGAGAACCGTTATTAGTTGCTTTGACTGGTCCCAGGGTTGGCCTCAAACTCATGATCCTCCTGCCTCAGCCTCCTCAGTGTGGAGTGATTGTAGGCATGAGCCACCATGCCCAAGTTCAAGAACTTCTTAAAGTAAACTTTTTAGAAAACCAGGACAATCGTTCTGAAATCTACCGAAAGGAGAATTGCAGTTTCCTCACGAAGGGAAAGTAGACACCGTCATCGCTAAATAGTAGACAAGGTTAACTTTTGCATTTTTATGTTGTGTGTGTGGTAAGTCATATGTGTGGTACATGCATTTGAGTATGTATGTGTGTGCGGTAAATTATATGTGGAGGGTGTGTGTAAGCACACATGCATACTTGGGAGCATGCATGCAGATGCTTGAGCAGGTCTTCAGGCATCTTCTGTAGCTCTCTATCCTATCAACCAAACTGAAAGCTCTCCATTTGGCTACACTGGCTGGCCAGCAAGCTCTTAGGACCCACCTGTGCCCCACCCCACAGTGTTGGGGTTATGGGCACTGCAGCCAAGCCTGGCTGGGGGGAAAATGGGTGCTGGGGATTTGAACTCGGGCCCATGCTTTCAGATCAAACACTCTTTTCAGATCAAACATTGAACTGTCTCTCCAGTCCTGTTAGTTAGTTAGTTAGCTAGCTAGTTAGCTAGTTAAAGAACAAATTTTTCCCCAATATCTAGGAACAAAGAAGCCATTTTCTTGGACGTTTCATTTACCCCCAAGCACACGCTGGAGCAGAAGAACCCACCTACGCTCAGGAGCAGTGAAGAGCGGTCGTCTGGGCCAGCCCGCTCACACCATTCTCCGAATTAGCCAGAGGCTCCAGGTTCAGCTATGAAGTGGATGGAACTGTTTTCAGATCCAGGCCCTAGCCCCACATCCTACCTGCCAGTCTTGGTAGAGACTAGGGGGTTGGGACATGATGCTTCTTCCTTTTACCAGCAACGTGGCTTGGCCCATGTCACCTGCATGTTTTCCGGCGGACAGTTAAGCAATGACTCTCTCCCAGTGATGCTCAGATGAGTCATAGGCACGAGGTCCCCTTAGCCATATCAGCAACAACTGTTCTCAGACCTGCATAATGCAGCCTGGACTTGCGACAGAAAAATGAGCTCCGAGCACCTTTGTATCTGTGTGATCAACAAGCACAGAGAAGAATTGTCCCAGCTCCAGGTACCTCTCCTGGAAGCACAAGTCCCCACAAACATCAAAGCTGTTGTGGGGACTGAAGAACTAATACATTCAGTTGTGCTTATAAACTATGCTCCAGTTTTGGATAGCGATATTGATAATGGTGATGATGATTCCTGAATTCACTCTTTTTGTTTGTTTGTTTGTTTGGTTGGTTGGTTGGTTTTTCGAGACAGGGTTTCTCTGTGTAGCTTTGGAGCCTGTCCTGGATCTCGCTCTGTAGACCAGGCTGGCCTCGAACTCACAGAGATCCGCCTGGCTCTGCCTCCTGAGTGCTGGGATTAAAGGTACGAGCTACCACCACCCAGCTGAATTCACCCATTTTAGTCAGCTCTCCATCACTATGACAAAGCCCTGCACTGATCCACTTATAACGATTGATAAAAGTCTTGTTTGGCTCCTAGTTTTTGAGGTTTTAGTGCATGTTGGTTGTCACGGTGGCTTTCGGTGGCAAATCCACAATGGGACAAAACTACTCACCTCATGGTGAGAAAGAGAGGAGGGACTGGGATTCCAGCATTTTCTGAGGACACACGCCCCCTGATCTAAAAGTCTCTAACAGAAGCCTGGCTCTTATCATCTCCACCACCTCTCCATAGCTTCACACTGAGGCCCAAGCTTTTAACACGTGGCCTCTGAGGGACATTCCAGATCCATGCCACAGCATGCACCTCCCTTCTGAAGGCCACAAATAGTCAATGAATAAACTGAGTGGCGGAAGGGACAAACTACAGTTGTATCCACAGGTAAGATCCCTCATGAGGGCAGCTTGATCCAGAAAACTCTCAAGTATCTGGTTGATGTGAGGGGACAAGCCATCTCTTCACGTCCATCGGCATTTGTAGGTCCTTCTGACAATTTGGGATTGGAAATACCTGTTCTGGGTTGTGTGATTTCATTTGCTTCTCCAACGTCACTGTTGACCTAATACAGGCACCCGGCCCCATGCAAAATGCTATGTATCTCTGTACCGTGAAGTCATCCTGATTGGTAAGTTTTGGCTGCTCTTATTATTAATAGCAAACTCCCTGTTCTGGTCACATTGGTAAATGCAGTTCAAAGAGAAGTCGCCTCCTTTATTCAAAACACAGTGTGTTTCCTGTAAGGGGACTCACTGCTGTATTCACATTCATAAACGCAGGTGAAAGAGATGTTGCCTCTTTGCTTAGAAACAACAGTGCTTTTTTCAGAAGCAAAGTCACTGTTCTAGTCACATTTACACAGGAAGAAACTGAAGCCCAGAAAAGATTGGTGACCATAACTTTCCCAGGGTCACAACGCCAGTAAAAGGACAGAGTCACGTTCCAAAGCGGAACATACCTGACTCTGTGTTCTCTAACCACGGAGCATCACTGCCTCTCCACCCCTAGAAGTCCTGAGAACTACATTCCGAGGCTAGGCTGTCTTCTCTAGGTCCAGAGGCGACAGGCTCTTCCCTGGATTCTGGAGCCACCTCCTTCAGAAGGTGTGTTCACTGAGCCCCAGAGTTTCACGCGGGATTCTGGAAGAGAATCCACTCCCTGCAATCAATCCAACAGGTTCCCAGACGAAGGAGGGGAGCAAATGCTTGCCTCAGCCACGCTCAGAAACTGAGGCTTAATTGCCCTGTGAGCAGCTTGTTAGCCGCTGCGCTGGCAGATGAGGAGAGGCGCAATGGAACCAGCCAATTAGGCAGCCAACGGTGCTGAACTAAATGTGACCTCCGACTCCATTGTGGATGTTGTTTCTCACCAGTCTGGATCTGGGGGAGAGAAAGGAAGGATGAGGGGAGGGTGAGTGGTGAGGGGACTCTCAGGCTCTCCTTTGTTTGTTAAGGGGATAGTAGCCTCAAAGATTCAGGGATTTCCAGCACAGGAAAGTTGGAGACAAGTGGTCTGTCCTGCTGCTGTAGCCCGAGGCAGCTGGCAGGTAGAGGTCCTGGGTTAGAGCAAAACCGGCCAGGCCTTAGTGACTGGAGGAAGTATTTTGAAACAGGCCTGAGGCTCAGTCTCAGAGGCATGTTTCTAAGGAGGAGATAATAGCAGGGCTGGCCTGGCTGCACTTTCTGACTCACAGACAACACGGAAACTTCTCTTTCCTCTGTGTTCCCATCACTAGCCTGGTGCCTGGGGAGCCCCCCTCAGTCACCTCCAGATATCAGAAAGATACCTGAAGTACTTCGTCCAGAATCATGTGAACCTGGGGAATAGTGGGGTTAAGGGTTCTGGCGGAAAGGGCTGACGCCACCTCCACGTCTGATGGGAACTGCCAATCTGGCTGCTTCTGCCCTGCTGTGGGGCAGCTGGGGAGGCATGATGCTTGGATTAACCTACAAGAAACAGTGTGCCAATTGGCTGAAAGGGCACAGCCCCCAGCCTGCAGCACCCTCAAAAACAACCCCAGTTCCAAGGCCAAGTCCCCCTGGAGAACTCCAGCAAGGCCAGAGTGTGGTAGAGTTCTAGGATTTGGTTAGTCTGCCAGTGAGAAACCCCTCTCAGGGAAATCTTGACTCCAGAGCAGCCATGCTGTTGTCTGGGACTGCCACTGTGGTCCGAGGCTCTTCCTAACCAACTCTGCCTCTTTGCTATTTTTTCCTTCATAGACAATAGACCCCATCCACCTGTCCATAAGCCTCTTGTACTCTTTGTTTTATTTTTATTTATTTATTTATTTTTTCGGTTTTCCAAGACAGGGTTTCTCTGTGTTGTTTTGGTATCTGTCCTGGATCTCGCTCTGTAGACCAGGCTGGCCTCGAACTCACAGAGATCCACCTGACTCTGCCTCCTGAGTGCAGGGATTAAAGGTGTGAGTACTCTTTATTTTTTAAGAGTTGGGCCGGACAGTATTGGCCCACGCCTTTAATCCCAGCACTCCAAAGGCAGAGGCAGGCAGATATCTGAGTTCAAAACTCAAGGCCAGCCAGCCTGGTCTACAGAGTGAGTTCCAAGACAGCTAGAGTTACACAGAGTTGGTGTAGCCCAGTGGTTCTCAACCTGTGAGACGTGACCCCTTTGGAGGGAGGTCCCCATATTAGATGTTTACATTATGATGCATAGCAGTAGAAATTTGTAGTTATGAAGTAGCAAGGAAATAATTTTATGGTTGGGGGTCACCACACCATGAAGATCTGTATTAAGGGTAGCAGCGTTAGGAAGGTTGAGAACCACTAGCGTAGACCAAACTGGCCTGGAACTCACAATCCCTCTGCCTCCGTAAGAATATACCACCAAGAGCTGGAGAGATGGTGCAATGGTGCTCTTCCAGATGACCTGGGTTCAATTCCCAGCACCTACATGGCAGCTCACAGCTGTCTGTAATTCCAGTTCCAGGGGATCTGACACCCTCACACAGACAAGCATGCACAAAAAATAAAAATAAATAAAATATTTTTAAAAATACACCACCAAGCCTAAGCCTTCTCATTTATTTTGTTTATTTAGTCTGCCTCTCTCTCTCTCTCTCTCTCTCTCTCTCTCATGTGTGTGTGTGTGTGTGTGTGTGTGTGTGTGTGTGTGTGTGTGTGTGTGACAGAATTCATGTGGAGGTCAGAGGACAAATTTGAGGGGACCTGCCCTGTGCTTCCACCCACCCAAGCCATTGCTCCACCCCCCTACTCCTGTAATCTTGGCTCGGTCTTCTTTTCTGTCCCTTCTAGCCAGGAGTTTAGGACATGCTCCCCCAAAATATGCCATCTTGTTGTTTGAGAAAACAGCAGATTATAAAGCCTGGGACAGTCACTGTCACCTCTGCTTTCCTTATGAAGCAGTCAGCAGGCCCTCGCTGGAGAGGGACCATTGTTACACCTGCAGGAAAACAACATCTTCATCTCGCTAGCCCTGCTTGGTCTGGAATTTGCTTACTCTGTAGACCAGACTGGCCTTGAACTTACCATGGCCCATCTGCCTCCACCTGCCAAGTGCTGAAGTCACACACACACACACACACACACACACACACACACACACACACACACACGCACACACACACGCCACCATGCCTGGATTTTGAAGCCAGCCTGGTCTACACAGAAAAATCCTGTCTCAAGAAACCAAAAAGGAGGAAGAGGAACAGGAGGAAACATTAAAAAAAAAGAAAGAAGGGAAAAAGAGAGAGAGAGAGACAGGTCTTAAAAGGACAAGCTGTCCTTGAACTCCTGACCTTCCTCCTGCTTTCACAGAAAAAGTACTGGTATGCATCACCACACTAAGCACTGTAAAATCTGTAGTGAATAAAATTGCATGTTTTCCTCCCGTGTGTGTGTGTGGGGGGGGGGGGGGGGTTGGTTCTCTTCTACCACGTAGGTCCCAGATACCAAACCCAGGTGTAGGCTTGGCAGCAGACACCTTTTCCTGCCAAGCTGTGTTGCCCTCCCCGAGAATGAGGACTTCTTAATGCTGCTGGTTTTTTAGGAACACAGAACATGGACAACACTCAGTATTGCTACAAGGGATACACATACGTCCACGGTACACAAATGTTAGCCAGAGTGTACCTAACACCTCAAACAAACGTGGAAACTTTCTCAACATACTTTTGCGTAAAATTGTAGGGGCAGAATCGTTACTTATGAAAAACGAACACTTAAAAGACTGAAGATATGTACTATCTTATTATGTATTTTAGAGAGAAAATGTTATTATACTTGGGTTGAATTTTTTATTCTAGCCATTTTGGAGTAGTTTAAAAATTGTGGTTCTCTTATAGGTAAATACGAATTTTAACAAGGCTTTGTGGAAATGGTGTCATCCTTTATAACATGTTTCCTTTCTTGCTATGTTTCTATAACTTTTTTTTCTTTTTTCTTTTTATTGGCATGGTATAGTGAGCAGCTTAGTCTGACCCTGGAATCCATTTTGTAACCTCCAACTTGCAGTAATCCTCCTGCCTCAGCCTCCCAAGTTCTAGGAGTATAGGTGCAAATCACTATGCCACGGTAGTTTTTTTCCTAACCTCAAACCTTTCCTCATGGCAAACTTTTTATTTGGGAGATTTACAGAAATGGCCCAGAACTGCCAAAGAGTTCTGGAACCTTCTTCACCTCTCCCTACCCTGTAACTTAGGAGTTATGGAGGTGTGCCCTGGGGGGAGTGACATGTCCACTCTGAGCTCAATGGCTGTGACGGTCTGTTAGAAAGAGTTTGTCTTTGTGTCTGAACATTTGTGAGCAGAATGTCCCATATCTGGTGTACACTCCTGGGTCTCCATTATAGAGAACTCAGCGCTGGTAGCCACTGGGCTTCCCGGCCCCTGCTCCCCAATTTCTGCAGCAGGTCAGAACCTGTGCTACAGCCGCTAGTCCTGGGGGCCATCCCCTCAGAACCCCGCTGGAGGGCTAGGGCCTTTGAAATCAGATGAGGGCGGCAAGTGGCAGCTGTGTTTGTTTCCTTAATTAAAGGTTGAATCATTAAAATGACTGTTTTCCTGGAAATAAAGAGATTTAAACAGGCCTCCTTTCTCCCCTGCTGCCTCCCTCCTCTTTTTCTAATTTGTCTCCCAAGGACTCCAGCTCCATGTTAAATAGGAAAGGATTATCTGTGTTTCCATCTTGGGACCTGAGTGGCTCCACAACAATCCCTTATCTGAGCCCGCCTGGGGGCCAAGCGGCCACTGGGGCCGAATTCTTTCCAGTATTAACCGCCATTCAGATGGACAGAGGAGCGAAACTGAACCAGTCCTTTAGGGTGGGGGCCCGCAGGGTGGTCTCAGACCTTCCTTAGGTATTTTTTCCCTAGCCGTCTTCCGTGGAAGGAAGGTTAGGTAACTTGGGGATTTAAGGTTTACTAATAAAGAGGAGGGGAAACACGTGAAAAGTGCTTAGGAAAGCCGAGTAGATGCTCAAGTTACCTAGTCAAAGCACTCAAAGTTACCTAGTCAAAGGTACTCAACCAGTTACTTAGTCAAAGCACAGGGGGTACTCAGCTCCTTACTTAGTCATTGTTAACATATGTAAGGCCTAGGAAGAATGTTTGAGTGAAGAGCCAGAAGTCTGTTTTAGAGGATGATGGAATTGGACAGTTGGATGGAGTGGTGGTTCTCGGAGAACTTGGACACCAGCAGGGCCTTATGCCCCGCACACAGAGCATGACGTCAGGTAGTGCATGACAAGTATCTGAAACGGTGGTACAGTTGCTTTACCTCTGTTGTGTCCTGTACCTGCTGTAACCATTTTATTCTCCACTTGCAGAAAAACTAAGTCGTCCCTGGCTCCCCAGCTGGTGAAGACCCAGCTGGTTGTGACTCCTTAGCTACCTCCAAGAAGTCAAAGGGAGGGTCCCCTCCACTTCCTGTGCACACAATGCTCCCACAGTGGTACCCAGACTGTTAACAGCAGCATCCCCTCCGACGGCAATGATTTGAAGGCAGAGTTTACATCTTCTTATGTCTGTACCCGGAGTGGCAAGCTCAGACCCTGCAGAGGTGGATAGCCAATGAAAAGTTCTTAAATACGTGAAGAGAAGAGAATGCCAGCTGTCCACACCCAAAGTTCCTTGTATCAGTCCTGATGACTGACATCATGTCCTGTTTCCTCTTCTGTGACAAGAGGGTGAACCTGTTCTCTATTTTACCAAAACATCCTGGACAGTTAGAAACCCATTACTAAAGTGCATGGAGAATAAAAAGACATCTAACAGAGTCCCATTAGCGCCTTGATCTCTGTAACAGATGAAGAGGCTTTTTCTTTCTTTGCTTTTTCTCAGTAAGAAAATTATGCTTTCAAGTCAGCATGGAGGGCAGACCCCATGAAAAAGTGCTAGAGGGCCCAGGAGGTCAAAGCTGAAGAGAACCTAGGCCTAGAGGTGTCTCAAGATTATCAACACAATGGCAGCCTGGAAGAGTTAATCCTGTGCCAAGAGAGACTTCCACAATTGAAGAATACATGGTCACCCTTCATCTACAAGAGGAGGAGGAGGAGGAGGAGAAGGACGAGAAAGAGGAGGAGGAGGAAGACAAGAACAACATTGATGTCAGGAAGGAGGAGGAGGAGTGTGGGGGTCCACAGAGGCTCCCTAGTGAGACCTTACTCAAGGTCAGAGAATCTGAGCTTGCTTTACCCAGCCGGGCTGCCACAGGCGTGGTTACCAGGTGTTTGGAAGGGTCTACACTTGGCTGTGCGGTGTGCTTTGATCTTGAAAGGGGAAGCCTTTTGCCTCTCCCCTTGGCAGTGTATAAAAAGCCCACTAGAATAAAACTCGAGGCTGCTGGGTGTTGACCCAGGACCCTCCCAAATTTATTCTGTGTCTCCGTCTGTATTTCTACCTGATACTTCCTCATTCCTCACTCCTCCCCAACAGGAGCCCTTCAACAGGTCAGGGCTGGCCTCCGACAGGAGGAAAAAGAAGTAATAGCAACGTTTACTATTTGAAAACTAACAATGAGGGCTGGCTAGACAGCTCCATGGATAAAGAAATGTGTCCAGCTCTGAGGATCTGAGTTCGGAACCCACATCATGGGAGGATAGAAATGGCTTCTCCCTCCACACATGCAAGGTGGCCCACACACATCTACAAACCAAAGAGATAATTAATAAATAAATGTAAAAAAAGAAATTAAAACATGTACAAAATGACAATAAACTCTGTAACAGAGACAAGGAACAAAAGAAAAATGAACTCTTCTAACCAAGACTAAAAACAAGTGGACTCTGCAGGTCATCATTAGAGATATGAAGGGCTAAGGATAAACCCTTGCAGGCTTCTGAATTGTCCATTAAAAAAATCCCTAAGCTGGGCGGTGATGGCACACACCTTTAACCCGAGCACTCAGAGGCAGAGGAAGGAGGATCTCTGAGTTTCAGACCAACCTGGTCAACAGAGTGAGTTCCAGGGCAGCCAGGGCTGCACAGAAAAACCCTGTCTCAAAAAAAAAAAAAAAAAAAAAAGAAAAAGAAAATCCCTACAGAAACTGAGAGTGAGGAAAACGACCAGCCCTACTCCATATGGTTAGACCGCAGTCAATTCCTGCATTTGGAAGTAATGCATGAAGTGGGTGGAGTACATCTATAATTCTAGCCCTGAGAAGACTGAGGCAGGAGGATCATCATCAGTTCAATGCCATCCTGGAAAACATTGCAAGGTCTCTATTGAAACAAAGAAAGTACCAAGTAGACCTCCCGTGAACAGCCAAGCAGTTTCCCCAAGACTCTAAAAGCACGCTGAGCTGAACTGAGCTGAGGGGAGCTGAGGTGAGCTGAGGTGAGCTGAGGTGAGCTGAGCTGAGCTGAGCTGAGCCGGGAGGAGGCAGCTAGTGCCAGGAGGTCAAGCCTGCCTTCCTTTCTGCCTGACATTTGATACCCCGCCCCCACAAGCCTATATTATTTAATGATGTAGAACTGCCCTTTCCCCCAAAGCCAAGATCCAATGGGCTGTTAATTTCTGGTTCCCACAGGTGTGTGCTGGTTTGAACCACTCTGGCAGCTGAGAAGCTGCAGGTGGTACTTTAAAGAGGTCAGGGTGGGCCTCTCTGGGTCAAAGGGGCTGGGGGAATAGTTGGGAGTGAGGGGCATGTACCTTGTTGCACCCAGGAGTTAGTTAGTTGCACCCCTCCAAGTTAGACAGAAACCAGTTGCACAAAATAAGATTGGTTTTGGCTGGGCATTTGCCATTGTGTGTGGTGCACATGCGTGTTGAAGCCCTGGGGCTGAAGTCAGGTGTTAATCCTCCCTCACTCTCCGCCTCATTATTTGAGACAGAGTCCCTCACTGGACCTGAATGAAGCCTACCAACTCAGCAAGGCTGGTCAGCGAGCTCCAGGGATCTCCCCATCTCTGCCTCCCCAGGGCTGGAATGACAGACCTGGATTGCCACGCGCAGCTTTCTACATGGATGCTGGACTCTAAACTCAGGTCCTCATGCTTGCCCAGGAAGAGCCGATCCCCAGCCCAGCACTCCCCTGCTCTTTGCTTCCTGTTCAGCCAGGAAGTGAACAGCTCTCTTCCGCCATATGCCCCCACCACGATGTTCTGTCCCACACCGACCCAAGCAAGAATGGGCTGAACCTTTTGGAACCATGGGAAACACCAGTTAAAGCCAACCCTGCTTAATGATGTTTCTCTCGGGTATTTGATGAGAAAAGTCACTTGCCCAACAGCTGACTAAGAAACTGTCGGGAATTGCCACACTTGTCCTTTTCCATCCTGACTGAAGTTGGTTATTTAAAGAACATTGAAATGTAACTTCAACCCCTTAGACCTCAATATACATCTTACCCGAAATGGATCTTTTCTTTTTGCATCCACACTATTATCATGCCTTCCAGAAGTGGCAATAATTCCCTTCACATTCATCTTCTTGGGTGATGAGGACAATTCCTCAGGATTAGAATCAGGTCAAAGAAAAGCCTCCCCTGATGCTAGGTAATGGACTAGAGACTGTAGATCCATGCCCTGGGTTATAAAGGTTGGAGATTTCCCATAAACATCTGCTCCACTGTTTCACGGAAGCATGGGAGTTCCTCCATCATCAATACCAAGGCAGTTGCTAAGACAGGCGTGTGGGCATTTCAGCTACGAGAATGCTCTCATACAGTGGATCGGAATTGCCCAGCACTTGTTAATATATATGTTTCTGGGCTGGCGAGACCGCTCAGGAGGTAAAGGTGCTTGCTGCCAAGTCTGACAAACTGAGTTTGATTCCCAGAATCTACATTATGGAAAGACAGAACTGATCCGTGTCCTGACTTCCTCTCAACCCACTTCTAACTCAGTATCTCTGGGGCTGGTCTGCAAATCTGCACTTCTAACAGGTTCAAAGAAGAAGAGGAGTTTGCTAGCCCCAGGCCCACACTTGGGGAGCTACAAGAGACCCCACAGGTGGATCTGTTTTAAGACAGATCTGGTGCCTGTGCCACTGAGGCCGGTGAATGGCTGCCTGGGGTTTCAGTAGCCCTCATGCTGGGGGTCATCTGTGTGTCATCAAGAATGGAGAGTCCATCAAAAGGCTAGAGTCATTTTTGAGATGGACACACGTGGGTCCTGATTTATCCATTCTTACAGATTTCTGTTGTGTGATGGGACCTGTGCTCAACTGTGTTCTAGCAGAACACAATCGTCACGGAGCAAGCAATTGCCTGAAACAGATGAGGCCTGGCACAGCACCTTCCTGTGAATTAGGAAAAGATGCTCCTCTGGGCAGAGGATGGGAAAGGACATCTTCTCACAACCGTAGGCGAGGCCCTGATGAGAACAGAAGAAAGCCAGCCAAGGCCTGGGACAGGCCAAGGACCCCTGTGTGACTCTCCCTGGGAGGCAGAGAGTAAATGACACAAAATCTCGTCCTTCGGGAGCTGAGCATGGTGGTACTCGCCTGGGATCCAGAACTTGGAGAACTGAGGAAAAAGGATCAAGAGTTAAGAACAGGGCCATCAAGATAGTTTAGCAGGTAAAGAAAGCTGTGTGCCTTGAAGGCCGCCAATCTGAGTTTAATCACTGCAATCCACATGGTAGATGGAGAGAGCTGACTCTTACACTCACTCACACTCACACTCATACACACACACACACACACACACCACACCATACACACACACCACACACATACACACACACCACACACATACTCACACACACCATACACACATACACACAGCATACACATACACATATACCACACACATATACCACACATACACACCACATATATACTCACATACACCATACACACATACACACAGCATACATACACCACACACCATATACACACACATACACATACCACACACCATACATACATACACACAGCATACACACACACACACACACACACACACACACACACACACACACGCACGCACACACACGCGCACGCACACACACACACACACACGCACACGTACCACACACCACACACACACACACACACACACACACACACACACACACACATCATATACAATTTAAAAAAGAGAGTGGGCCAGCCTGGATCATATGGATGATTCCAATAAAAACCAAACAAATGAACAAACCAACCAACCCTGACCCTTTAGAGAATGGCGTCCCAAGCAAGAGGAACTGTGGCCTGTCCCAGGCCTTGGCTGGCTTTCTTCTGTTCTCATCAGGGCCTCGCCTACGGTTGTGAGAAGATGTCCTTTCCCATCCTCTGCCCAGAGGAGCATCTTTTTCTAATTCACACGAAGGTGCTGTGCCAGGCCTCATCTGTTTCAGGCAATTGCTTGCTCCATTGACTCCTGGGTTAAAGGAGTTCCATCCGGCTCTCACCCCATTGCCCACCCTCACCTTCTCATCCTGCCTCCCACCCCAACTCTGGGCTGAGTCTGTACTTTCAGTCCGTCCCTTGCCAGCCTGGCCTCCACCAGAACTGCCCGTCTCTGGTTCTGTCAGGGCTCAGGCCTAAACCATCTGGATTTCCTGAGAAACCACATCTACCTAGCTATGCCTACGGGTGAGACCAGCAGAAACCGGAGGGAGCTAAACTAAGCTGTCTCCACTTATTTACTTCAGGATTGTAAGTACATTCAAGATCCCAGAGGTTATTTAAAATTAAATCGAGCACATGAACCAAGTGGAGCCTCTCGAGAAGGTCTGATAGCTCTTCCTACATTAAAAAACTTGCCTAGGGCATGGGCAAAACATGGGTTTGTTTCTCAAGGAAGCTGCTGCCCAGAACTCACGCTGGCCTGCTTTTTTGTCTCCGACAGGCCACTTTTGGAGCTTGTGTTCCTGTCTGTAACAAAGTTGGCTAGCCAGGGAGTCAAAGTCTCTAACACAGGTGGCTCCCTGGCTCGTTGTGGGAGAGGGAGTGGTTAGATGCATTCATCCTTCTTCCTACCCAACAGATGCTCACTGAGGGCTTGGGAAGGCTGCAAGCGAGCCACAGCGGAGGATACACTATTCTCATGGAGGATGCATTCTGATGGAGGACAGACAACCACCAAATAAGTAAAAACACATAAAAGGTAAAATGAATACAATGAAAGAGTTGGGGGAGGTGACCCCAATAACGTACAGTGTGAGATTAATGAAATATCAGGGTTGAACCTGCTGCCAAGCACAGGGACCAATCATCAGCCAATGTCCTTTTTGCTCCAGTTATGGGTTGTGCTTTTAAAGGGCCCTTCCATACCTACAGTAATGCCAGAGGAAAATAGCAAGCCAGGATAGCCCAGGGGCGAACTGCAGTGTGAAATGGTTGATTTGTATCTTAGGCTGGCTGGGTGAGCACGGTGTGAAGGGTGTAAGCCCTGCTGGCAGGTACGGGTCACCCAGAGGCTCTGGACCAACGTGAGGACCGGGAGTCTCTGGAGAGACTGGCAAAGGATCAAGAGAATGGGGCAGAAACAGATCTGCTAGGGACTGGTGCCATCTCTTCAGACGTCCCTTCAGAGAGAGAGAAGGACGGTGACATTTCAGCAAGTGACCAGACAGGAGGAGGTGACTTAGAAATGAGAGAACACAGAATATTTTCCAAGGGTACCTTACTTGGTGAGATGCTTGGAGAACAGCAATTACCTTGAGGCACAGGCAAAGGACTAGGGGGTGAGCATGTTGTGGGAAGCCAAGACCAAGGCGAACGATGTTTTAGGGTTATATTTTTATTTGATTTTGGGTCATGTGTGGAAGTCAGCTTTCAGGAGTTGACTCTCTGCTTCCATCATATAGATGGGACTCAGGTCATCAGGCTCGCTGACGAGTGCCTTCCCCTTCTAAATCACCTCACAGGCCCAGGAAAAAGGATTTTTATCTCGAGAGAAAAAGCCTCAGGTGCCTTGAAGAGTTTGAGAGGGTGTGGGGTACCCACAAATGCTGCCCAGAAAGAGTGGCAGGTGGCTGCTCCAGAGCCGGGTGTCAGTGCCCCCCTGGCTCCCGAAAAGTGTGTGAGCGTCCAAGAGAACCTGGCAGTTTGCTCGACCCGGAAGCAGCCTGCATTGGTTCGTTCTTCTCCCTCAGCCAAAGGATGAGTTCCTGGTCCCAGAACGGCTGTACCACATACACAACGTTCCTTCCCTCGGCAGCCTGGGACTTTGCTGCCAGTGCTGAGGGCCACACAAGCAGGGGGGACAGGGAGAGGGACCTGCTGCTGAGCCCACCAAGAAACAAATGGTCACTCCTCTCTGGAGAAGAATAACCGAATAGAATACATTTCCTCTTCCTTTTGACTCCTGTGCTCACTGTGGCAGATCTGCAGATGAGCTCAGAGGGCTCCTTCACCAATAGGTCCTTTTAAAGGTCTCAGCAACTGTGATGTGTATGTGTGTGTGGTATATGTGTGTGTGAGTGGTGTGGGTGATGTGTGTGAGTGGGTGTGGGTGTGTGATGTGTGAGTGTTTGCATGTGTGTGGGTGTGGTGTGTTTGTATGTGAGTGGTGTGTGTGTGAGTGGTATGGGTGTGTGATGTGTGGGTGTGGTGTGTGTGTGGAGTGTGGGGGTATGAGATGTGTGTACACATGTGTATGTGTGTGTGTGTGTGAGATGTGTATGCACCTGTGTATGGGTATGTGTGTAAGTGATGTGTGTGTGTGTGAGATGTGTATGCACCTGTGTATGGGTGTGTGTGTAAGTGATGTGTGTGTGTGAGATGTGTGTGCACCTGTGTATGGGTGCAGTGTGTGTATGTGTCTGTGTACGGATGGATGGATAATCACTCACCTCCACACTCCTGTTCTCATTCCTCCCCAGGGCCTAAAATCCCACTCTTGCTTTCTTAGAGGCTCTTGATTCCCTGCCTTTCCCCAGAATCCAGCAAAGCCCATTCTGTGGTCCATCCACATGGCCTTGCTGTTCCCTCCCCATCACCTGAGTCTGCAGGTGCCAGGCCACACCCCATCTCTCGGTGCCCTCCCTGTTAGAGCTGCAGGAAGGAGAGGAGTATCAAGCCGGTGCCCCTTGGTCTGCCAGTCCAATCCTTACCATCTGGCCAGGCACTCGCCTCTGCATCCCTGCTGGTTCCTGTCAGATTTTCCTCCTTCCCTTGTTATCGTCCTTGGTGACCTCAGTCCTCACGTCAGCGCCCTGACCAGTCCCCCAGCCGCCCCCTTCGGTACCCTCCTGCACTCTGGTGACCTTTGACCCGCAGAACGGCAACCACAGATGGAGCACATTACACGGCTCTGCTTCTGCTTTAAGACCTGGAGCCAGGGTTGACGCTTCCGCCGCGACCTCCTAACCTGCCACATCCCCACGCCTCCCTCCTCAGCCAGCTCTTGGGCCGCCTTGGCTTCTCTCGGTTTTTTTTTTTTTGTTTTTTTTTTGTTTTTTTGACACTTTCTAACACACAAATATCCATCTTTGGCCTATATTTATTTAATTGATTGACTAATTAATTGGGAGTATTTTCAAAAAAGTCTCACTATATAGCTGGGGCTGGACTTGAACTCACAGCAATTCTCCTGCCTCAGTTTCTCAAATGGTATTACAGGCACAAACCACCACACCCAGCCAGCTTGTTTTACACACACACACACACACACACACACACACACACACACACGACCATGTCTTTTCTTCTGGGTCTTTTTCCTCCCCCAACAAGTACCAACTGCTGAGCTGAAAGAAGGAAATATTTGGAAAATGACCTTCTCTCCCAAGACGATAGCTGTATGTATCTATTACACACTCACTGGAGGCTCCATACTTCTCAGGACTTGGTATGGGCTGCCTCTGATACCAGACATAAAGGAACTTTGTCCCAGTTATTATGGAAATAAAAACCAAATCTAAATCAAAAACTCTCAGGCAAAAGTTTTAATTGAAGGGGAAAAAATGGGTTCAGGGAGGGGACTGCGCTAATCTCGGGAGCCTCGGGCTGCCGCTGACAGAGAGCAGGCAGGCATCTTATCTGACTGCTGAGCAGTCTGGGGTGGGTGATTTTTGTTAGTCATGAAGATGGTATTTTTAAAGAAATCTCTTCCTCGAAGTTTAAGGGGATTTTTCTCATGTAAGATACAGATCAACGGCCAGCTCATCCTTGGAGACATCTTGGCATTCTCCGGTATCTAGTGGGGTTTAGTTTCTCTCTCTCTCTCTCTGTCTCTTGATAAGATAAGGGGCACATTTCATTCACTGTTGACAGGGAAGAGAGAGACTGCTGGTGGGTAGCAGGCTTTGTGGATCAAGGGTGTGAGAACCTGTATCTCTTGTTCCCACAAAGGTCCCTTTGTCTGTTTCACCTTCCCTCAGCCTCACAAGAACCAGGAGGCAGGTAGGATTTCTAAGCCCATTTTGACATACGAAGAAACCCAATGAACAGGAAGGGAAAGTCACTTGGCCAAGGTCACAGAGTTAACAGCAGGATTCAAACCCAGAACCTACCATGCTCTACTCTCAGTGGAAAGACAGAGGGAGGGAAGAAGGAAGGAAGAGAAGCTTCCAGGATATTCTACGGACAAGCTTGAGAAATGTGGGGAATGCTGTAAGAAGTGCCACCAGCCAGTGCAGCAGACACAGCAAAGGTTGTCACCGTGGGTGCGTCTGTGACGTGAAGCGAAGGAACCATTTAAGCCGTAGATCGTGAGTCAGGACTCAAGCTCAAGAGCTTCTGGTGGCCGCAGTATTGACAAAACTCAACGTCTCAGTTGTCACTTAAGAACAGATGTCTTACGGGTGTCACATGCCTGAAAGTAATTAACTGATACAAATCGCCTCGTCTCCATAAGCATGTCTGCTGGGCAATCAACAAACGCTTCCCAGAAGGGTTGTAGCGGAGGACAATGAAAAACAGGAGAGGATGTGGGGAGCCTGGCTTTCCCACCCATCACCAGGGAATGTGGCTGCCACAACATTTTTGGCAAGAGTCAGTCAGTGCATGCAGAATGAAACTAAATCCCTACCTCTCATGATACACAAAAATCAACTCAAAAGGATCAAAGACAAAAATGAAGCCCTGAAACTTTGAACTTACTAGAAGAAAACATAGGGGAAATGCTCTAAGACATGGGATAGAAGTGGATGGTTGTGGATAAGACTCCCAAAACACACAGAAAAGTAGAAATATACTAATGGGATTATATCCAACTAAGAGGCATCTACACAGCAAAGGGAACAGTTAACAGGGTGCAGGGATAACCAGCACAATGAGAGAAAATATGTGCAAACTGCCCACCAGCAAAGGCTACAATCCAGATGTTATAACTCCAACAACATCACAATGAAAGCAATCCAATCACAAAGTGGGCAGATGCCCGGCGGCGGCGGTGGTGGCACATGGCTTTAATCCCAGCACTCAAGAGGCAGAGGCAGGCAGATCGTGAGTTTCAGGCCAGACTGGTCTACAGAGCGAGTTCCAGGACATCAAAAGCTACACAAATGTGGGAGTCTGTGGGAGACCAGCTCTGACCTGCTCCCGCCTTTCAAAAAGTTCTTAAGTGGAAGAGAGAGGACTGAGGAAATATTAAGTAGAAAGAAAGAAAGAGACAATAAGAAAGACAGAGACACAGGATACCTTCAGGAGGGCCCTGGGTTAATACCCAGTGGCCCAGAGCTTTATTTAAAAGGGCTTTTTATAATATGCCAATGAGAGAGGCCAAAGACCTCCCCCTTGCGAGATCAAAGCACACCACACAGCCAAGTGTAGACCCTTCCAAACACCTAGTAACCACGCCCTTGGCCAAACCATGTTATTATGCAGCCCTGCTGGGTAAAGCAAGTTCAGATTCTCTGACCTTGAATAAAGTCTCACTAGATAGCCTCTGTGGGCCACCACACACAAAGAGACCCTGTCTCGGGAAGAAAAAAAAAGTGGGCAAATGATCTGAATGGACATTCTCTGAAGAAGGCATACAAATGACCCCAAGTTAGATTAAAACACTCAATGTCACCAAGCAGAACTGCAAATCAAGGCACAGTGAGCTAGTGCCTCAACTTACTCAGAACAGCCATTATTCAAAGGTAAGGACGCAGAGGGAGGAAATCTTATACATGGACAATGTAGAAAACAGCGTTAGTTGGTTCCTATCAACACACAAACCTAGATACATCTAGGAAGAGAGAATCTTAACTGAGAAAGTGCCTCCGCAGGATGGTCCTGGAGGCAAGTCTGTGGGGTACTGTCTTGATTAATGATTGATGGGAGGGAGCCCAGCTCCCTGTGGGTGGTCCCACCCCTGGGCAGGTAATCATGGGTTGTACAAGGAAGCAGGCTGAGCTGGACAGTGATGGTGCATGCCTTTAATGCCAGCACTTGGGGAAAGAGGCAGGTAAATCTCTGAGTTCAAGGCCAGTCTGATCTACAGAGTGAGTTCTAGGACAGCCAGGACTACACAAAGAAACCCTGTCAAAAAAAAAAAAAGAAAAGAAAAAAAGGAAGGAAGGAAGGAAGGAAAGAAGGAAAGGAGGGAGGGAAGGAGAGAGGGAGGGAGGGACGGAGGGAAAGAGGGAGGGAAGGAAGAAGCAAGCCACAAGGATCAAGCCAGTAAGCTGTGTCCGTTCACGTTCATGGCTTCTGCTTCTGTTCATGACTCCAGATTCCTGCCCTGACTTCCCTCAGTGATGGGCTGTTTCCTGGAAGTGTAGGATGAAATAAGCCCTTTCCTCCAAGTTGCTTTTGGCCATGGCATTTTATCGCATCAATAGAAACCCTAACTAAGACAATGATGGAGATTCCTTTACATACTAAAAACAGAACTACCATATGAACCAACATTCTCACTGCTGGGTATTAGCCAAAGAAATGAATTATTCTTGTTTCTCTTTCTTTCTTTCTTTTTCTTTTTCTTTTTTCCTAGCTGTCCTAGAACTCACTCTGAGACCAGGGCAGCCTCATACTCACAGAGATCCTCCTGCCTCAGCCTGGACCTAAAGGTGTGGGCTACCACCGCTCCACAAGAAATGAACATGAAGGAGACACCTGCACTCTCGTGCTGATTACAGAACCATTCACAGTAGCCAAGATCTGGTACCAACCATGCTCTCCATCAGAGTGTGAATGAATAAAGAAAGTATGGCACGTGTGCCTAACAGGCTATTATTGAACCATTAAAAAAAAAAAAATGAAGTCCGGTCATTGATATAAAAGAGGGTAGAACTGAAGGTTATCATGCTAAGTGAAACTAGCCAGGCACAGAAAGACAATTATTGAATGTCCTTATTCATTCATAGAAATTAAAACACTGATCTTAAACAGGAGAGTGGAATAGTAGTTACTAAAAACTGAGAAGGCTCCAGGCAGCACTCAGGAGGCAGAGGTAGGCGGATCTCTGTGAGTTCTAGGCCAGCCTGGTCTACAGAGAGAATTCCAGGGCAGCCAAAGCTGTTACACAGAGAAACTCTGTCTGGAAAAAAATTAAACACAACTGGGAAGGGTCCAGAATCACGTGAGAATTGAAGGAAATTAAAGTAAGAGCCAACAAAACATACCTGGAAACAGAATTAGTTCTGGTGTTCCGTAGTAGAGTTGGGTAACCACAGTCCACAACCGTGTTTCAAAATCAAAGAGTGAAGGGGCTGGAGAGATGGCTCAGCCGTTAGGAGCACTTGCTTCCCCAGAGGATGCAGGTTCAGTTCCCAGAACCAACACCCCGACTCAAAACTATCCATAACTCTAGCCCAGTTCTGGGCCCCATGGAACACACGGCACACAAACATACATGCAGACAAAACACCCATACACGTGAAAATAAATAAACCTAAAAAAATGAAATAAAAGTAAGAGTAAAGTTTCCCAGCACATAGAAATATTTGAGAAAACAGAAATCCTTATTTTACCCGGATTTTATCACTATGCATTGTGAGCAAATATTTATTTTACCATATCTCATAAAGATATATAAATATTAAATTTCAAAACTAAGTGAAAACTCTATCCAGGTCTGGGGACACATACCTGTAATCCTAGTCCTGGGGAGGCTGAGGCTTGGGGATTGCTGAAAATTCAAGGCCAGCCTGGACTGCATGGCCAGTACCAGGCAACCAGGACTAGCTGGTGAGATGCAGGCGTTCTTGCCCTTAGTGAGGTTCTCCTGGGTGTCCTGGCTTGTGAGACATTTCTGAGACAGGAGTCCCTCTATCACCAAGTAGCATCTTCTCTATGCACACAGCCACAAGGCTCACTTGACCTTGGGAGATGTGAGCATTTGCTGACCTCCCTCAGCCCTTTCCCTTCAACTGCCTGAACTTCTGGGACATTCTGGGACACCAGCTCTCTTACCCATGCTGCTCTGTGTCCCCGGGTCTTTAAACTCCCAGGTTTCCAAAACTGCAGTTTCTCCTTCTCTAGCGTTGGAAGTGCTGCTGCTTCTCAAGTGGGGAAAGAGTTCCTAAAATTCACTCCTGAAGCTGCTGTTCCGTTTTCTTCTGAAGTCTAGACAAGCATTTTGGGGTGCACGTGTGTGCGTTGTAAAGACCCTGGCATGCTTCCTTGGGGATGAGCTGGGATAATAAGCATGCTGAACCAAACCTAACCCATTTGCATGGAGCAAAAAGCTGTTTTCTCCGGAGGATGACTTTGAGGTTCGGACTGGGCGACAACATTAGAGGGAACAAGTGGGAGTGAGAAGTAACCCCAAGGAGATCTGGGAGGCATGCTGGGGAGTGGCCTAGAGTAGAGGGAAGCTGGGTCCTATGACAGAGTGCTCTTGGGGTGCCATTTGGCACTGGTACCTGAGACGCCCGCTGGGACCCCCACTCCCTGCCTGGCTTTGCAGTTTCTTCATATCTGAGGCAGAGTGAGTGCCCGAGCACCCAGGTTGTAGAATCGGGATGTGCCAGTTAGAACCTGACACTGCTCCTTCCTGGGGAGGTGACCTTGGGTAAGTCCCCTCTCTGGGCCTGAGTGGCCTCTGCAAAGAGGAAATGCCAAGGCCCAACAGGATCCGTGAGAATAAACATAGGGCAGCACGTCCTGGAGACTCAGCCCTGACGCCAGGAGCCTGTGAAGAAAGGCTCTGCAGCCGGATAAGACGCTCATTCTGTCCCCAGGGAGAAAATTAGTCCCCTTAAGGAGACAAGAAAGGCGCTCTCTAGTTACAGGTTTTAGCTGTTGCTTACAGAGGCAGTAACAGCCAGACGACATAATCCTCTCCTCTGACACGTTGGCTCTGTTCTTGGGAAGTTTTCACCTAATTCCAAAGACTCCCGTGCCCTCTTTCTTTCCAGATGAGAAGGGAAGAAGTAGAGACATGTATCTAAGCAAGAGGGAGCCATTTGTTTCTGCCCACATTACAGAGCCCAGGTTGCAATCGGTGACCTTGACAACTGTTCTGTTTCCAAACAGTTGCATGGGTTCTGTAAGGAGGCCTAGGCCCTAATCTACTCTCTGACGTGGCCTGTGTGGTCACAGACTGGTCATTTGCCTCCTCCCAGGGCCCTGTTTCTTCACGGGAAGTGATCGGCCAGGATCAGAACTTGTCTTGGCCCTCTTCCATCCCAGTGGAGGTGATGCTGATCCTCGGTGGTAGGCGTGGCCCCATCTTTCTGAGGAGTCTGAGAATTCACTGTGATTAGTTCTTGTTCTGGTGGATGCTCCACCTCACCCCTGGAATCCTGACATCCATATACCCAAAGAGTCTGGAATGTTCTGGTGGAAGATCCACCTCAACTCCCCTCCCCCATGTCTTTCCCCTTCAAAGCCCATCAAACATGGCTCCTCCCCCAGAGATGCTCAAGACCACTCCCACAGGGTATTTAAGCTGCAGCCCAGAAAACAGACACATGGTTTTCTGGTCTCTTGTCCCTGTCTCCTCTCTGGGGTGGGGCAGATAATCAATCACCGGGAATGCTTTACCCATTAAACCAGGGCTTTTCTAATTCAGTCTGATTTGGTCTGATTTGGATTGCTGTGTCGGCAAAAAGGCTTATCGGGGTGCAAAAACTTATCAGTTCTGAACAATGAGTGTTCCAAAGCCACTGCCCAGAAGAGAAAGGCACCACAGACTGGACTGACTCTCCAGAACTCTGATGAGTAGCGAAGCAGGTCCTGGAGGGGGTGGGGAATAAGGACTGTCCCCTCCCCATCCAAGCATGGCCAACAGTTTCAGTCACTAGATCCACCACCATCTGAGACTCACAGTGGTTGGCCTTGCCAGTGTTCAGCTTTGCAATAGTGGGCAAGCCATCCATATACACTCATAGAAACCAGACTTCGAAGTTGGCATCTGGTCCTCCTCACGGCCCTGCTGCCAGTGAGATGCAATAAGCAACTCTCTCACCGTGCTAAGCATACACACATACATGTGATTCTTGGCCATGTGACCACAAGGAGATACATGCCAATCTAGTATGCTGTGTTACTAAACCACGACGTTCCACAGGTTGGATAGATAGGTTCAGTACATTTTCAGCTTAAAGTGTGTTCAATTTACGATGGATTTACAAGGCAAAACTTCATCAAAAGTCAAAAAGAACCTGTGCTCCACACACACAAAAAAAAAAACAGTCTTGGGAACTCCAGCTGGACAAAACTCCTCCCAGTGTGCCACAGTCCCGCCTGATCCTAGCAGGGCTTTTTCATGGATGTACCCTGGGGGCAAGGTGATCACGTGTTCTAGAAAGAAAGAGATACCTCAATTCCACTTTGGGGTAAGGGAGGTCCCCCAGGTCCATTATTGTGTCCCCCGAGGCTCCATTATCTACAGTGACAATGAGATCCAGTTACTCAGGAGTCTGTAGGTTTCACTGAACTTCGCCCCGGGGCCTCTCTGCAGGCTGCTCTCGGGGTAGACTGTACCCATCTGACACAAGGCAGTGTGCGAGAGGGAGCAAGTGGTTGGGGGGGGCACTTCCTGGTGTGTCTCACCTCCCCACGCCTTTTACAATCTCAACATGCAGCAGGTCAGAGAATGTCACAGGAAAATGGGAGCGCTGGGTGTGGGGGAGAAGACCCTTCTCCTGAGCTGCACGCTGACAGCTCCACCACCCTGTCCCACCGCTCTCCCCAGCTGGTCCCACGACCTGGGTCTCTGTCCCTGCAGCTTCCCTTCAATGGTCCACATTGTTCAAGGACTCTCTTCCTTTTGTTTTTCCGTCTATTTATGCCTCGGCTCATTTGTTTTCCCATTCTTGGGAGCAATTCATCTGTTCCCGGGCCCCACGATGTCTTTCTCCCCTCGATCCCTCAACAAGATGCTCGGACAGGCCCATTGTCTTAACGGCCGGCAACCAACCACATTTAGTAAGAGTTGTGTTTTGAAGAGAGAAGCCAGTAGGGATTCCAGTTTTTAGCCATGGTAACTTCTGGGAGGCTTGGCAGTGGTGCTGCGGCTGTGTGGCCTGAGGCTTTGTCCTCTCCTCTTCATTTAGATCCCAGGGTAAGAAAAACCTGAGTTCCATCAGAAACCTGGGCAAACCCCGGTCATTCCCCTGTGTATCTCTGCTCCTCTGGGCATGATAAAATTATCCTGCACGGAGGGAGAGAAGAGAGGCCATGCAGAGGAGTGTCTCCTTCCCACTGGCTGTGGATATGCAGCCCCTTGTGACTGTTGAAGAGAAATTGATGCAAAAGAAAAAGGAAAGGACCAGTGAGGCCAGAGCAGTTAGAGTTCAGGGAGGCCCTGCATCCAGGAGCGGCAGGAGGCTCTCAAAAAAAAAAAAAAAAAAGTACCCCGGGTGGGTGTGGTGGCACATGCTTTTAATCCCAGCACTCTCGAGGCAGGGGCAGGTGGATCTCTGAGTTCGAGGCCAGCCTGGTCTACACTACAGAGCAAGTTCCAGGACAGCCAGGGCTACACAGAGAAACCCTGTCTCAAAACAAGCAACAAAACAGTACCCTGGAAACCCCAGAAAGGACCGCTTGGGCATCATCTTGTGTGTGTCCTCTCGGGCTTTGCTGGGGCATGTCAGAGAAATGACTGCTGTTGGGATCATTGTGGGAGCAATTACGTCAGTCATTGCTGTACCACCAGAGGCAGGAAGAGAGGAAGTGCCCAGCGCCCTCAGCTCCCAAGCTGCGGCAGGGTCTGGTTTGCTGACAGCACAGAAGGCCCCTTAGTGAGCCCCCAAAACAACAAAATAACTAATAGCATCTCTTCACACACACACACACACACACACACACACACACACACACACACACACACACACTTAACCGTGGCCACTGTGTGGAGAAGGAGTGGTGAGAAATCACGCAGGTCCCACCGCTCCAGAGCAAGGCCTCTCTCGGAGCAGACTGCACAGAGCTTGCTCTTCAACATGGCGGCCGCTCAGCACTCTTGGCAGAAACACTTGGCTCCAGCGGAAAATCTCAGCAGGGCGGCTTGTTTCTGCTCATCAAACACCAGTAGCTTTCACGGAGAGCCGCAGGAAAAAAAAATGGGAGAGATGTGTCTGATCGCATTGGGGCCGTGTGTCAGCACTTTTCAGAGGCACAGTCAGCTCAATTCTGATTTCAAAAGGAAGGCTGTGGCTCTCCTTCTGCCCCACAGACTCAGCCAAGGGAACAGCTGGCAGGGATTCACCTGCACCCCAGATGCCTTCGTCAAGTCCCCGGAGATACCCCAGAGGCCCGTTACTGGGAAGCTAACCCAAGGGTTCACCTTGTCCCTGCTAAGCACAGGGCTTCCATGTTATGCTAGAAAGGAAGAGCCAGAAACAAATTACTTGACTCCTTTTGTGGTGTCTCTGGAGCCATCTCCACCCCATAGCTTCCTGTCCATGTCACGCCTGTTCCCACCAGTGGCTGGGCAGGGAGGAGAAACTGGGGTGCAGAACTAATACACCTGTTCATCGTCAAGGAGAAACAATCTGTAAATCCCCAGTGGAGGAGGTACTGGGGGATGCCCAAAGATCCTCCCAACAAAAAGCTTCCCACAACGAAGAGCCCAGAATTTCTTCCCTCCCAAGAGATTCAAGGAATAGAATAAGACATCTGATACCACAATTTCACGCCCAGACTAGAGAAAAGGGGACAAAGCAGAGGGATTCACTCCTAGAGGTCCACCTCAAAAGTTCAAAAGGACTTCTTCGAAGAGTATGAAGCCACACGCTACCCAGAATGCTTAGGGTCAAAATTCTTAAGAAAAGTGAAATTAAACAGGCTGCTAATAAATACAACCTTTAATACACGGTAGCCTCTCCATCGGCAGGTTGATTTCCCATAGTTTGAATTGCCTACAGTCAACTCTAACCTGAAAATAATACTTAAGAATTTCCAGGGAAAAAAAAGTGTACACTATTCCAAGTAGCGGGATGAAATTCATGCTGCCCTCCTGGTCACTAAATCAAGTCTTAGCTGACTGCATCCACACTGTATTTGCTACCTACCCGCTAGTCACTGGGCAGTCATCTCAGTCACCAGACTGATCGTCCTAGTAACACAGAGCTTAGGTTCAAGTAACCCTTATTGTACTCAATGACGGCCCCAAAGCACAAGAGTATTCATGTAAAGGAGGCACCAGGGTCTAAAACCTGAAAGGACAGATGGACTCTGGCACTCTGTGACCATGCAGCAGGACATATGAACAAAACATGGTCTGCAGTTACGTGCATCCTGGAGGTACCCGAACTGTATCCCTTGTGGAATAACACATTCCTCGTTACTGCACAAATGTCCCCTAAACTCAAGAACAGTCTTGGAAGCCATCAAGATGGAGATTTCGATGGCATAGGTAACGCAGTATCCCTGGGGACACTGTCCTTGTCTGTGGCCTGTTTGTTTTGTAAGCTTTACTTTTCGTTGAGATAGACTATGTACACATCCAAGTGCACAGCACTTAGATTAACATCGTGATGAACTCTGTTCCGGCAGCATCTACCGGCCAAATCGAGCAGTAAAGCATTAACAACAGCAGCCCAGGAAGTCCCTCACACCCTTTCCAAGTCACTCTCAAGCAAGTAATCACCCTTAGACCGCCACCATTGTGAATTCGTCAGGCTGCTCTAGGCCCCTGTACAAACACAATCACAGTTTGGTTTCTTTGCCTCCGTGTCCCCCCCCCCCCCCCCCCCCCCCCCCCCGTGCCTCTCAACTCCCGTCCGAATGGAAGAGTGGTTCAGACCTTTACACTGTTGAACTGTCTTCTGCTGTGTGAAAAGCCACGCTCTGCTTTGGTCTCTTCGGTCACAAGCACCTCTGACAGGAGCGACCTCCATGGGCTTGGTACCTCTGCTGGCAGGGATGGAGGCCGGAATGGGGAGGCCTGAGGAAGAGACTGAAAGGAGTAGGCTGACCGCAGAGTCCTCACTGAGGGAGGGAGGTGGAGACAATTTGCCAGGTACTTCTGCTGAAGGGAACCTCTCCCAACTCCTGGGGACAACTGACAGTTCCCAGGTAGCCCCCTTGTCAAATATGGGTCCCCAAGGAGACAGAGAACCCAGAACTCTCAAGGCTGTTCCCTCCTCCTAGGTGACATTAGTTTGTATAAAGTTGGCAAAAATTAAATAGTACAACATCTCTCTCTCTCTCTCTCTCTCTCTCTCTCTCTCTCTTCTCCCCCCCCTCACTGCCCTCCACCTTTGTACCTTTGTTCTTACCATGTAATCCAGGCTGGCATCCAATTCATGATCCTCCTGCCTCAGCTTCCCTTTGAAGCTCAGGTCATCGGCTCTAAAAACAGCACCAGAGACTCAGCAGCGTCTTTCCGGGTCCTGTGCGTACTCACCCACAACAGCTGTCCATGTGGCTTGTGTGGTTCAGAACCAGGACCAGCCCTGGAAACAAACCTCTGAGGATGCCAGCCTGTTCCCTGGGGTATCATTTCCCCACCCAGGGACTATGATGCTCCAACTATCCTGAAGTGATTGGTTCCTCACAGACCTACACCCACTAAGATGTTGGGTTGGAAACCCCAGAGCCCGGGCGGACTCAACACCCATGTCATCGTGTCTCTTCCTGATATGAAGTCATAGCCTGTGAGCACAGAACCACACATAGACAAGAGCTGGGTTGTCTGGAGGGGACGTAGCCACCAAATCATGGAAGCTGAACAACTTACATTTCCCCAGAACCTAATTATTCTTACGTGGTTTGAGAGTTCCCACAGAGTGTTTTTAAATAAATGCTTTATATACTAGTCTGTTCCACGTTCACAGCTCCAAGACGACCCAATTATTAAAATTTCTTCCTTCCCATCTTGTGGGAAAACACTCTCACAATGGCCACCCAAGGACCACATCATCTTCTTCAACTCCGTAACAAAGCTTTATACATCTGTAAACTAGACCACTACTAGTGCTGGGGATGGACAGAGTGACAGGGGATGGACAGAGTGACAGTTGCATGTACATCCACTTTGCCCCTGTTTGAAAGCTCGTATGCACTTTAAGACAGAACTACAGAGAAGTGGGAAGTTGGAAGAGACCTTGAAGTTCCACTGTTGCCCAAACGAGAAGGCTATGAAAGTTTGAAACATGAAAGTTTGTAAAGTTACTGTCTTCACCATCCGCCATCATCTGAGGGACTGGATTCCATAGTCCGCTAATGTATCTTTGCTCAGGGTCTTCTCTAGGAGATGGTCCTTCCCCTCTATGTAGAATCTGGCTATTGGGGAAGGGGTACTGTTCTGAATGTGTGTGTTCCATACCGCGCCCGCCCCCCCCCCCCAGTTCATATGCTAACTTCAATGTGGTAGCAGTAGGAGGCAGGCATTTGGGAGGTCATGAGAGTAGGGTCCTCCTGAGTGGGGTTGGTGCCCCTATAAAAGAGACTAGACATAGTTCATTGGCCTACAACTGTGAGGACGCAGCCACAAAGTGCAAGTTATGAAAGCAAAATCCCTCACCAGACATGGAACCTTCCGATGCCTGGATCTTGGACTTCTCAGCCTCCAGCGAACAAGAGGCTACTGTCGTTCATGTGTGGCACAGTCCAAGGTACTTTGGTATAATTTCCCCAACTGACTAAGACAAGGATAAGGGCACCCTGGTATTCTGAGGGTTCTACAAGTGTGCACGGGTGCCCAGCTCTGGGAAGGGGAGGCTGAGTCCTCGGGGATTTTGACTCTCCACAGAGCACCCACAGGGCTCTCTCCACAGGCCGCAGCTGATTACCAGTCCCCTTCGTTCTCTGGCATCCTGGGTGCTAGCAGGAGAGTATTTCATGTGGTCTTCACATCAACCTGTCAAAGGACGAGGAGACCGTGGTACAAAATAGGACAAGCCAGCAGCTTCTTGGCCTGGGATGCTGTCTGGAGTCTGAACCCGGTTTCTGCCTGTGTTTCTGATTGGGTGCCTGTCATGTTGGATCCCATTTTCCCATACCATGTCTCCAAAACTTTAAAGGAGGTGACTACATCCATTTCTTTACAAGCCCCCCCCTCCCCCCGCCACTGGCACACTATTTCTGGAGAGAAACATCTAGAAAGAAGAGGAAGTGTGTGTGTGTGTGTGTGTGTGTGTGTGTGTGTGTGTGTGTGTGTGTTGGGGGTGCCCCCTTGGGCACTTCCTAAGAGAAGATAAAGATGGTGTTGGTGTTGATGACAGACAGGGCAGTGAGAGACCGGAGCATTAGGGAGAGGCAGAACACACTAAGTAAGACTGTAATTTGCCAAACCCTATACCAAAACCCTTGCCAGCCACAGAATTGCTATGCTCATGCCTGGATTTCCATCCCAACTGAGCTGCTCTGTGAAGCCTCCCTGGGACCTTCCCCAGGTCCTGGGTGAAGCCATCCGTGATGCCAGCTCCTCTCATACCCACAGAGAGCAAAGACACGGGATCATCTGGAGGCTCCAGGCTGCCCACAGGGCTCTCAGCTGTCCCCACCCTTTGGATGGGGTTCCAGCTTTAGACGACTTGCTTGTCAAAACACTTTGAAATTGCCAGGCTAGGTACAATATAAACATTCGTGTAGTTACAGGATAATAATTACACCTTCCATGTACATAACACCTTTCTCCCCCAGAGCAGCCGACTTCTGCATTATCTCATTAATCCTCGGATCCCTGGGAGGCAGGGAGGACCCACAGGAGAAGAGGAAAGAAGAAAAGGAGGGGGGTGGGGGGAAGGAAGGAGCTGGCCCAGGCTCACACACTTCCTTACAGGGGTTAGGTGTAGTCGATCTAGCTGGGGACCTGAGTAGAAAAAATGGAAGACCACTACCGGCTGCCCTCCACTGAGCACGTGAGAAGTGGCGGCCGGCAGACACGGCCCTGTTCCCTTGGTCCAGGCAGGAGTCTTCTGCGCTGAGACACGTTTGGTCTCTGCAGAAAGGGCAAGTGAGCACGGAGAAGCCTGGCTGCTCCCTCCAGCCCCAGGGCAGCCTGCACCTCAGCGGGCACCCGGAGGAACGCTAGGTAAACAAAGGCAGAGCATATTTAGCAGAGGAGGAATGGGCCCTCCTCTGGCCCCCAGAGGTCAGAAGTGGCTGAGCAAAAGCTGCTCATTATGTAGCCTTATGGAATCCATAGAAAAGGCCTAATTCACGGAGAGCAGCACCCCACCCCCACGCCTCCTCCCTGGCGAGTCCTGTTCTCCGGCGCATCCTTTTGACATAAGGACAATTACTGCTATTCATTCCCACCCCGAGGCCACCTGCCAATGGCCCATTCTCATGCACATAGAGCTAAAGATCAGGCGTAAAGAAGGCCACGCTGAGATTCCCACCAGACCTGGGAAGGGACCTCTGTGCACCCCCTACCCACCCCCCACCAGAGCACTGGGGCATGAGGCCTCTAGAATTTCCGGGGTCTTGTCAGGACTGGAAGACTCAGGCCAGAGCTGGAGACTGCCAGGCCTGACTGCTCACTGACATCCCTGGGAGGTTTGACAGGAAGCTAAGCCTTTGCAGTTGAAGGTGAGGTGAGGGTCCTCAGTAAAAACACTTATTTTGGGGTCCCAAGTCCTGGCCCTCACAGAGTGTGTGGAGCTGGAGCTAATGTATTCAGAAGTGCTGTGAACTGGTTAGTGTCGGTTACACTGGAAGTCTGAAATGGGCTCTGCAGGGCTAGACCATGCAAAGGGGCAAATGCTGCGATCCTTCTCCACCCCTACCTGCCCCCCTCCCCCACTCTCCCACCCCGCCCCCTCACAGGCAGCTGTTAAACATTTACCAGCGTAGTCACCTTCCAGGAACATCTGGGGCAGTCTGCAGAAGCAAGCCAAGCTCTCAGGCCGGCCAAGTGTCAAGCAAGTCGTCCACTTTTGGCCAGAAGCAAGGTCCTCTGCGCTGTCCCTGCTGTGTGTCTGGGCATTCCCCCATGTTAGAGACACTGTCTCCTACTCTTCTTCTTAAAAAAGCTGCTATTTCAACCGGAAGGATAGATTGTCTGCATGGAGAGTGACTGTTGGCTCCTTGGTACCTACCGCTTGCTAAAACACCAAACCAATACCTTCAAATCAATGCCTGCAAATACTGAATGGATTAGACTGAACTGGTTTTTGTTTTGTTTTGGGTTTTTGTTTGTTTGTTTGTTTGTTTGTTTGTTTGTTTGTCTTTGGGTTTTGGTTTTTCAGAGACAGTGTTTCTCTTTGTAGCCGCGGCTGTTCTGGAACTCAGTTTGTTGGCCAGGCTGGCCTTGAACTCACAGAGTCTGCCTGCCTCTGCCTCCCGAGTGCTGAGATCAAAGGCGTGCGCCACCACCGCGCACAGCCAGCAAACTGGGTTATTTTTTAAAAGAAGCTTCAGTTGGTTGTAGTTAAATCCATCTTTAGCTGTCAAGGGTAATGTTTTATTAAAAAAAAAACAAAAACGGTTTATTTGGTCTATATAAATGAATGCTGCTTAATAGTGACCTCTTGACAGGCTCTAGACTGACCTAGGACACCAGGCTCTGGGGAATGCATTTGAGGGATTATCTAGACTAGGTAGACAGGTGAGAAGACCCACCTTGGCCCTAGGCAACACCATTCCACAGGCTGAATAAAAAGAAGAAAGCAGTCTGAGTGCTAGTATTCACGGCGTTCTGTGTCCTGACTACAGCTGCCTCACGTTCCCACACCTTCCCCACCGGACAGACTGTACAACGGGCCTGTAAGCCATCCTAAGCCTTCCTTCCTTCGCTTCTTTTATTTTCCCTCAGTTATTTTGCTGCAGCCATGAGACACATAGTTAATACAACACAGATGGCCGCCTT
This sequence comes from Peromyscus eremicus, assembly GCF_949786415.1. Classification (NCBI taxonomy): domain Eukaryota; kingdom Metazoa; phylum Chordata; class Mammalia; order Rodentia; family Cricetidae; genus Peromyscus; species Peromyscus eremicus. Next base: position 51,186,192 of record NC_081429.1, on the reverse strand, counting down.
TGGACGGTGGGATGACAGGCCTTTCTCCCCCTGTGCAGAGCCCTGCCCGTAGGGGGACCTCCTTGTGGTCTTCTGAACACTTCTCAGGATGCTTATGAAGAGTGACATTGAGTCCCAGGCGGTGGTAGCACTCACCTTTAATCCCAGCATTCAGGAAGCACAGGCAGGTAGATCTCTCTGAGGTCGAGCCCAGCCTGGTCTACAGAGCGAGTTCCAGGACAGCCAGAGTTACACAGAGAAACTCTGTTCAAAATGAATGAATGAATGAATAAATAGAGTGAATGAATGAATGAATAAACAAACAAACAAGTAAAGTGACATTGAGAGGGCCAGTGAAATAGTCTGTTCATGCAAGTTACCAGAAATCAAGAGAGAGCCCTGCTCTAAACCAGGAGGTGTTCAGGAGCTCGTTTTCATGGTAAATGCCTGTGAGCAGAACTGGGTACTGAAATGGCCATCTTTTCAACCATTTTTGCAGGAACATTACTCTCTGTTGAGCACGGTGTAAAGCAGTGGTTCTCGCTGCGACCCTTTAATACAGTTCCTCACGTTGTGGTGACCCCCCAACCATAAAATTATTTTCATTGCTACTTTATAACTGAAATTTTGCTACGGTTAAGAATCATTAATGTAAATATCTGTTTTCTTATGATCTTAGGCGACCCCCGTGAAAGGGTCGTTCAACCCCAAAAGGGATAGTGACCCACAGGTTGAGAACCGCTGGTGTAAAGAATGTGAGTAAGGGCTGGAGAGATGGCTCAGGGGTTAAGAGCACTGCTTGCTCTTCCAGAGGTCCTGAGTTCAATTCCCAGCAACCACATGATGGCTCACAACCATCCGTAATGAGATCTGGTGCCCTCTTCTGACAGGCAGGCAAACACTGTATACATAATAAATAAATAAATCTTAAGAAAAAAAAAAAAGGTGTGAGTAAACAAGCTATTGGTGAAGCTTCCAACTGCTGTCCACTAAACGGCTGTGAGTATCATCTCTTTGGAAGGCATTATCGTACCTTGTTCACCACCACTCTGAAGCTCACCCATGAGACTTCTAAATCCCTACACAAACCCTACAGGTCCCTGCAAATCCCAGACCCTGCGGCTGCAGACAGCAGCAGCTCTGGTCCCCCCGGGCGTTTCTCAGTAACTCCAGGACTCTTCAAACCTCCTACGTAAAACCTTTTCTCCAAGCTACATGTGTGAGATTCTTCCTCTTGCGGTGCTGGGAGGGAACTGAATCAAACCCAGGGCCTGGTCCACACCAGCACGCTACCACTAAATCCCAGGCCCACCTTTATTTCTTCAACAGGAAGAGGGGACTGAACCACCATTTATGCACCAAGTTACCGTTCACCCATCATGCACTGCGTGTGGACCTAAGTGGAGGGCATTAAGAAAGAGCAGGTGGGGTTATCCTGCCCTCCCAGAGATAGATGAGTATATCGAAAATGTGGGGCACATCCAAGAGGACCCCCACCCCAGATTCACATACCAACGAAAGCCTTCAGATACTGACCCAAGGGTATTTTGAAAATATTCACACACAAAAAAATTTTTTTCTAGGAAGATCCTCCCCTACAGCTCCAGACAATATTAAAAATAACTACGTAGCAAATGCAATCCTCTGAGTGTCTTTCCAAATGCCTACATGCTAAAGGCTTGGTCATCAGGTTGACACTTTTAAGAGGTGTGGCCTAGTGAGAGGTGTCATGTCAAAGAGGGGTGTGCCTTCAGGGAGCTCATGGGACCCAAGCATGTCCGTTCTCTTTTCTTTGCTTCTAGGCTACCATAAGGTAAGCGATTCCTTCTCCACACATTCCCACCGTGATGTATGGCCTCACTGCAGTCCCAAAGTGACCAGCCCACTGACAAGGGACCAAAACCTACAACACTGTCAGCCAAAAGAGAAGTCCATACAGCTGACTCGCTGGGAATGTCTCAGGCTCTGCAGCCTGAGTTGTAACTAGTCGGTTCTGCCTTGTGTAGCACAGACAGTCATAAGCAACAGGAAAACAGACGAGCAGACTGCGGTCCAGGAAAATCTGACCCATGGATATTGACATCTAAATTCCCATCATCTTTAGTTGTCATGAAATATGATCTTTTTGATTCTCTACACTTTAAAAGTGGCCAAAGCCACTCTTAGCTCCAGAATGGACTCATAGGCAATGGTCTCCTGGCCCCTGATTGGAGGAAGGATGTTGGAGGAGGCAAGCTTGAGCTTCAGGGTTTCTAGGCTGAGGGATGACCTGGAGGTGCCCAAAGGATGACTCTTGATGGAGCTTCATGTGCCCTGTAAAGAAATTTGGACTTTACCCTATGTATGCACGATAGGTTTTTAGTGGAACACTCATTTGTCAAAACAACTTTTTGGGTTTTTGTTTTCGCATTGAGATTTTCTTTGTGATCATTTCTGGAGGGTGCGTCAGTTGTGTTCTGTTTTCTGTGTTGGCAAAGCAATCACAAAAGAACACTGCCAACTCTAATTCACGCATTTACAGAACAATGAAAACTCCCCTAAATCCAATATACCTACAGAGATTCCACAGTCAAGAGGGCCCCTCGGTAAGTCATCAACATCATCAACAGAGGTCAGCTGATGACGGCTGCTCTGGGTGGCTAGCTGTGCTCTAGTCCCTTAGGGGGTTAGCAAAGACCACTCCTTAACTGCGCTCTGTCCAGTGCTTTGCCGACTTCCAAGCCCAGTGTGTGGTTGTCTAGATAAAGTCGAAGAGCCTGGGGTTTCGGATCCTCCTTCCCACCTCTCCTGCACTGGGCTGCTTCCACGCTCTCCGTTGCTGCATCATTGTGGCGTCTCCATGGTCTGCAGCAGACTGCAGCGACGTAAACAGTGCATCACTGTGAGTCTGGCCACAGGAGTGGTGCGGGATATTTGTTTACACTGTGTGAAGAAGAGGTGTCCCTGTGACTGGGTTAATAAAGAGCTGAATGGCCAATAGCTAGGCAAGAGAGGGTAGGCAGGACTTGGGGGGGCAGGGGAGAGAGTGGAGGGGGGGGGAGAAGGAGAGAACTCTGGAAAGAAGAGAGACAGGTTCACCAAAAGACTGAAGAAGTCGGACATGTGGTACAGAGCAGAGGAAACCGAGCCAAGTGGCAGAATACAGATTAACAGAGACAGGTTAATTTAAGTCATAAGAGCTAGATGGGGACAAGCCTAAGCTAAGGCCGAGCTTTCATAATTAATAATAAGTCTCCATGTCATCATTTGGGAGTTGTTGGTACAAAGAAAGACTAGCTACACAGTAGGCCTCCACACACCACTGAGCCTTGTGTGGGACTTCTGTAACTGTTGGTAGAGCTGGAAGCATTTGGACCCAAGCTTCTTCATTGCCAAGACTGGGAGGAGACTTGGCTCCACCCCCACGACGCCTCGCTTCTTCCCAGTCCTTTCTTGCCTTTTGTTATGTTCTCTTCTCTTGATCTTTGTGTCACCTGACCTCTGATTTTTGCTCAAATCAGAACTGTCTAAGACAGTGCTTTAGGCAGCCAGGAAAGGTTTTCTGGAGAAGTACCCTTCAAGGAAAGACCTGAACTTACATGACCTTCCAGTCTCTTTCTATTGATTTCTCATTTTAAGATTTATTTTTATTATTTTTAATTGTGTGTATGTGTGTGGTGTGTGTGCATCTATGAGCCTGTGTCTGATCCCCAGAGAACTGGAGTTACAGGCAGTTGTGAGTTCTGGGAACTGAACTTGGGTCCTTTACAAGGGCATTAGGTGCTCTTAACCACTGAGTCATCTCTCCAGTCCCCAGGCCTTTCATTCTTACAAGTATCTGCGGGGAAATAATCTGATTCTCAATTTACACGTGAGGACACTGGGTTTGGTGTCAGAGAACATGCCCCTACTTTTTCCCCAGGGCACTCTTGAGGAGAGAGGGATCAGAGATATTAAGTAGAAAGATAGAGGGAAGAGAAACAGATAGAAACACAGGATAGCCTTGGGAGGGCCTGGATCAGTATCCACCAGCCCCTCCTGTCTCTTCTAAAGGGCCTTTTATAGGAATGCCAAGGGGTGAAGCAAAAGACCTCCCCCTAGCTCAGCCAAGTGCAGACCCTTCCAATCACGTGGTAACCACACACATGATCAAGCAATCCTCTAATACAGCCCTGCTAGGTAAAGCAAGCTCAGATCTTACTAGGAAACCTTTATGGGCCTCCACAGTTTGGTAAAGTTTCCTAAGGTCACAGACTAAGAAGTATCTGAAAGTCGATATTTTATCTGCTCTGAGTTCAAGCCTTGCTGCTGGCATTAAGTAACCTTGGCTATGACCTCACCTCATAAACCCTGCACATTAATAACGAGTCTTTCTCTCCTACATTAAGAAACATATCTAGGGGCATTTGTGCCTGAGAGAAGCATGCCTTGAGTATCTTACTAAGTCTTGATAGGTCTTGGAATAGTAGACAAAACAAAGGTCCCTGTAAGCATGAGGAGGAACCTGGAGGGCCGGAGCTTTAGTGAGGATGAGGTAGCCTCACTGACAATGTACTGTTGGCACAGACTCAAGGGAGATGATGGCACTGGCTACAGATTTTGGAAAAGAGTTCCAGGCAAAAGGAAGAGTCAGTGCAAAGGCCCTGAGGCTAGAATGATATTCAGTGTATCCAAGGAACAACTAAGAGGCCAACAGGTCTGCAGCAGATGAAGAAGAATGACAGGAAATGAGGCCCAAGAGGTAGTTTGGAGATGTCGGGCTCATGTAAGGCCTTAAGGGCCATTACAAAGACCAATTTTCCTCTAAACTTCATAATCTCAAGGCTCGAGGCCCTTGATTCCATATCTACACCCCCTCATAATTATGTGGGTTCCTTGCCTGTGACGGAGCCTTTCTCAGCTCTTAGTGGGTTTAACAGGATGCCTGACAATTAACAGACACCAAAGGCAAATGGGACCTGTAGCTTCCAAGTTCCTTGTCTCACATCCCAGAAGAATGAAGGAAACAGAGTCAGCAGAGTGGATACAGACCTATTAATGAAGAGAGACAAAACCCTGGAGTGTGAGAAGGGTTCCAGGGGAAGAATGTGGTGTGCTGTCCTGCCCCGTGGCCTTTTTAAAGTCTCGCAGCAAGACTTAGATGGAGAATGAGGTGATCTTTATTGGGACTGGCCTTCTCTGACACCACCACAGGCTGAACCGTGAGTGGCTCACACACCTTTGAATCCCCCACGGCCACCCCCAGCCCAACCACTGAGCGACCATGAGTGACTCCTCCCACCAGGTGAACAGTCACATGCCATGGTCACCTTCATCCACTCTATCCCAACCTGTTCCACTCATTGCATAGACTATCGATGGAGGTACTCTGAACTCAGTTTAACATGTGCTCTACCAAAGACCCTACCCTTACTTCCTGAAGAGAGCGGGCTCTACGACTCTGTGACAGGCCACCACCTGTGCCCGCTACCGTCAACAACCTAGTGTTCCTTGGAAGAAGTAGTCAACACCAGGGGGAGAAATGGAAAAGACAAGGAGAAACCCCTCAGGAGATCTCAGACTTACAGAATATATATCCTTGACTCTGAAGCTCTCTGATGTCCAAAAAGTGGGTTGCCTTAGAAAACACGTGTTGGACCTGGGCCTGATGATACAGTCTGGGGAAATTTATTGAGATCCTGTGTCAAAAACAGAAAGCCAAAAAGGGCTAAGAATACAGATTGGTGGTAGGGCACCTGCCTACCATGGGTGGGCCCTGGGTTTAATTCCCAGTACCACAAGACCATGAGGACGGGGGTGGGGGGGGGGGGGGTGGGGGGGGGGGGTGGGGGGGGGGTGGGGGGGTGCATCAACAATGAGGGCTTTTTGCTTTCTGTATCGATTGGCTCTGGGGATCAACCTGGGGCTTCAAGCAGGTTAGACAAGTGTTCTGCACTGGAGCTATAGTCTGAGCCCCCAAATCTTGGCCTTCGGCAACACCTGTCTGCTTCTTCTTTTTTTTTTTTTTTTCTTTTTTCAAGACAGGGTTTCTCTGTGTAGCTTTGCGCCTTTCCTAGAACTCACTCTGCAGACCAGGCTGGCCTCGAACCCACAGAGATCCGCCTGCCTCTGCCTCCCGAGTGCTGGGATTAAAGGCGTGCGCCACCACCGCCCGGCACCTGTCTGCTTCTAGCCAGTCGTAGGATGGTAAGGATGTTCTTGGAGGCAGGCTAGGATCTGAGCTGCAGCAGAAAGGCCCCAAGGGTCCCTCCCATTCTAGTTCTTGATTGTGAAGGGCTAGAAGAAACACTTGGCAGAAGGCAAGAAGAGGAGTTTCCAAACTCTGCAATAGTTATACTCAAATCTGGTCCTGCAATCTCCGGGCCTGTCGGGATTTTGTTTTGAAGATGCATTGTTCTTTTCATGTTCTTCTACATGAATTCTATCTCTGAATCCCCCACCCACCCAACACACACACACACACACACACACACTTAGTTCTTCTGCTCTGAATAGATCAGTAATGGCACCCAACTGTCAACAAGACTGGGACAGAAACTGGAAGGATTCCCAATAACCTCGGTCAGGCTCCCCCCATCTCCCATCTCCCGGAGGAAGGAGTGGAAGGATCCAAAACACAGGCCAACATAAAGGTGATTGTCTGCATGCACTTGTCTTGGGACAAACAGAAGAGCCAGCCTGTCTTGGATATCCAACAGAAACAGGCTTGTGGGAGCCCCAGGGAATTCCTGCTATCCTGAATGAATCTGAAGGTGACCAGGCTCCAGTTTTTCTAAGACATCCTCTTTGTAGACAAGAAAAATTCTTGGAGCCAAATGCTTGGTGCCCTCCCGTCCCTTGCCCACAGGGCACCGGTACACAGCCCACTGTCTTCTCTGGGCTCTGTGTGAATTCCTCAGCAGCTAAACACACTGGTTTTTTTCTGCTCTGGACAAGCTGACACACTTAGACCCTTTTCCTTTCCTCCCTCCTGGTGAACCCCCAATGAAGAAAACAATGCCTTCTTTTTCCCTCACCCTTTATGGTGCTGAGTGTGGGACCTCAGACAATGCTAGGCAAGTGGTTTACCATGGAGCTTCACCACAGACCCCATGCCTTTTGACAGTTTTCTTTTTTGCATCTCTGAGATGTTCACAGCATATTTTCCTAAGTTATTCTCCCTCAGAGAACTGTGATTTAACCAAATAGCCAGTGGCCTACTTCCATTTCTCTCTTAGCACACTGGGGTAGTCTCATTGGACCGAAGTTTTCAAAAAACATGTCCAGGGAGTATGGACATGCACAAAGATCAGAGATAGCTTTTTTCCCATTAAAAAATATATATGCATTTTTTTAAAATAATGTAATTATTTTCTTTAAACATTCGTGATATGGCTGGAGGTGTGGCTCAGTGGTTAAAAGCACTCACTGGCTGCTCCTCCTGAGGACCTGCTTCAGTTCCCAGCACCTACATGGCAGCTCTTCCTAACTCTAGTTCCAATGGATCTGATGCCCTCTTCTGGCTTCCTCAGGCACTGGGCACACAAGTGATGCACAGACATACATGCCAGCAACACACCCATGCACATGAAATAAAAAGTTCAAAACAATTAAAAAATAACAATAAATAAACATTCAGGATGCAGAAGCATTGGTTCTTGTTGCAAAATATTTGTTTATACTGCATGAAAATGTGTCTCTGCTGAGGTGCCTTCTGATTAGTTTAATAAAGAGCTGAATGGCCAATAGCTAGGCAGGAGAGAATAGGCAAGATTTCCAGGGAGAGAGAGGAACTCTGGGAAGAAGAGAGGTAGGAGACATCTGTGAGATACAGAGCAAGTTGGATATAGAGAATGGAAGAGTATTAAATAGCCACATGGCAGAACATAGATTAATAGAAGCAGGTTAATTTAAGTTATAAGAACTATTTGGGAACAAGATGATCCAAATAAAGTCTGGCAAGAAAGTCTGAGTACATATGGCATGCAGCATCTGGCCATATATATCCATATAAGGCCTGAGAAAGCTGAAAAAAAAGTTCCAAACATGGAGTTGGGCACAGCTTCCTGGTAACAGCAGTCTCTTGAGTAGGCCCTGTGCCTGCAGCATACAGAGATATGGCTCTTTTAAGAGGCCTTGCTGTGCAGCTGAGCACTTGAGCAGCTGGCACTGGGTACAAAGGACTGTCATAGACAAACACAACAAATCCCCAGAGTTGGGGTGGGTAAATGCTGGCATGAGGCTAGACTCTCACAGAACCAAAGGGGGCAGATCCAGCCACCAGCCAAGTGCTAAGCTAGCTGTATGGTGGAGGGTCTAGCAGTTTGAGCTTTGGTTCACACAGAAAATGCTGCAAACACTTAGTAAGGCCAGGTCCAGACTGAAAAAAACCTTTAACAGGTACAGATGTTTAAAAATGTGCTTAGATGCTAAAGAAAGAGAAGAAAATGGGTATAGACAGACATAGAAAATAAATAATTTAAAAACAATAAAGTCCCTAAAGAAAGAGTAAAGAAATAATAAAAAGAATAAGCCACATAAGGATGGGAAATACACAGGACATCTGGATCCTGTATGGTGCTTTGTTGACTTTGAATTTTTTGGAAGCTGATGAGCAAAGGAAGGGTAAACACTGCTGAGAGACATTGGATTATAGAAAAAACTGCTGAATTAAACCAGCCTATATATTTTTAAGGATGTCTTAACTTTATAAGGGAAGTCAGAAAATGTGTTGCATTGGGGGAGAGTTTATGTTTTTGTTTCCATAGGAAACAAAAAGCTATGGATTCCTTCAAGATTAGTAAAGATCAGATTTGATTCTGAGAGATCATGTCTTGGCTACAGACATGAAGGAAGAAACCAAGAAAAACTGTAAGACAGGTAGCATATAAGCTGATCCTTCTATACGAGAACAGTTCTGAAACTGGATGAGACATAATACATCTTGTTGGCTACAGAGTCCTCACTACAGTTTGGTTATGCAGTCCAAACAGACTTATAAAGCTGACCAGATGCCTTTTACCTGCTCAAACAGAACAGAGAATCATCTTTAGCTGATTTGTACATACCACACATTCCACACTTGTGTTAATGTAGATATGTATGTTACCTTTAAAAGTTTGTGTGTTTTCAGAACAAAATGATCAGACATCAATGAAGATAAGTAGCCCAGGTGATCCAGCCTCTCAGAATGCCTGTGTTGTAGTTTCGTCAAAAATCTACATCCAGAACAACTTCAAGTCTATGGGGGCCCAACCTCACAGACTACTTCAGACAGGACTTCAGGTAAGTCCTACACTTTCCCATCACCCAGAGACTGAACAAAAAATAATACAGCTAGCTCTCCCAGGACTTGACCATTATCTTAATTTTCTCCGGGTCTCCTACAGATGCTGTTGCCCCCAGACAACAGGAAGTCTAGAGAACATGACGCCCACATTCCCAAGAGGTGGAATGGATGGTTTCTGGCCATTTGGTAGATGTTTGTCATTATTTATGGGGGTTTAGTTGTAAGTTGTTATTGGTCATGGTCAGGGAGGAAACTAAGCAAAGGAGGTTAGATTCAAGGATCTTGTTCTAAAAAGAAAAAAAAATGGGGGATAGAGGAATTATAGTATAAAAGGGTAGATTATTGAATCTACTTTTAAACTAAAAAGCAACTACTAGTCTTAAATATTTTACCTTGGTATGGATTTTTGTATGTTGATACAAATTTAAGATTATTTTTGTTATACTGTATATGTGTTTCTACTCTTGGTTAAGGTATTGTACCTATGCAGTCCATTTAATAATATAATGCAAATTTCTAGTCCTTGGAAGTTATTATTACAAACTATTTAGGATAATTAAGAAATTCAGGTTAGTAGTTAGTCATCTAACAATCAGATTTGTGGCCATGTTAGGTATGTTTTCAAGGTCAAACAGAGATATATTTTAAATAGACAGACAGTCTTCAAACACTTCAGAGACCTACAGAATATGACATTTAAAATGTTTTAATAACATAAGGCTTTTCATGGCAATGAGACACATCTGCTCCTGGCAGCACCAATCTACTTCAAAAAAGGGTGATGGGCATCAAAAAAAAAAAAAAACTTCCATATGGAGTTTGCTTTCATTGTGACAAAACTAGCCATTGGGGGAAAGACTGCCCTTGCCTCAGCTGCTGACAATATGCTGTCCAAATTGGATAAACAGGACACAAAAGAAGTTGACTGCTGAACTTCTCCAAGACAAAGTAGGACAGTCCTTCAAAATTCTTGCTTCATAGAAAAGTCTGTCAGACATTCTAGGCTTGTAGGTCAAAGATGGATGCCCCAACATCCCAGATGAACCTTGAGTGACTGTCCAGGCAGCCAGATATTTCTGTCATTTCTATAGTTTTGGAAGTTGCTTGCTCTGCACTTCCTGTTTACTCAAATAATACATCCTTCTTGGGTCTCTGATGAAGATGAAGAATAGATAGTTGTACAATTTTCCAAATTCAGAAAAGAAACTTTCATAAGAGATATAAAGTTTATAAGGTTGAGAAACATAAAAGCTTAAGTTGTTTATCTAAGAAAATGTTTTAAGATCTAAAAGCTTATTTTTAGGCTGGCAATACAAGTTATGATAGAAAGTGGTTTAGGCACAAAACTTTGGAATTATCAAAATAGGATAGATAATAGCATTTTCTCTGAATACGCCAAATACAAATGAACTGAACGTTGTGAATGTAATTCCTACTCAATAATTGTTCTTACTGTATATAGTTTTACTGTTAGAGTTAAACCCTTTCCTTTTTATTTAGACAAAAAAGGAGAAATGCTGCAGAATATTTATTTACACTGTGGAAGATGTGTCTTTGTCTAAGGTGCCTTCTGATTGGTTTAGTAAAGAGCTGAATGGCCAATAGCTAGGCAGGAGAGAATAGGCAGGATTTCTGGGGAGAGAGAGGAACTCTGGGAAGAAGGGAGGTGGAGACACTCCAGCAAGATGCAGCGCAAGTTGGACAAACAGAATGGAAGAGAGGTAAATAGCCACATGACAGAAAGTAGATTAATAGAAGTAGGTTAATTTAAGTTATAAGATCTATCTGGGGACAAGCTTAAGCTAAAGGCCAAGTTTTCATAATTAATAAGAAGTCTCCATGTCATTATTTGGGGGCTGGCAGTCCAAGATAGCCCAACACGAAAGCTTGCTACAGGTTCCTGGAGAGAAGAATGAGTCCAGGGCAGCAGGAAAAGATGTTGCCTTTTACCTCCTCTCCAGAGCTCCCCTGGGCCATCTTCCCTTGATCTCAATAGGAAGTAGTTGGAGATACGGCTCAGTGGTGGAGTAGTGCTTACCTAGCATGTGCAAGGCCCTAGATTCAAACCCTAGTAATGCTAAAAAAAAAAAAAGTTTCTTGCTTCAAACACCTGCCAGCCAACAAGTCTTGAGTTATTCAAAACAGCCATGGAAACTGTGGTCTAAATATAACCCAGCTGAGGTCTTAATGGGCTTAGCCACAAGCCTCACCAGCCTCAACAACCTCAGGACCAAAGAGAGTGGAGGTTCAGTTGCATTACCTGGGAATAGAACTCATGGCTATAGGCATAGGGGCAGGGCTACTGGCATGGGGGTGGAGCTACTGGTATGGGGGCGGGGCCACTGGTGAGGGCGGAGCTACTTGCATGGGGGCGGGGCTTACAAGGCCTGTGCCTGCAGTTCTCACCTGAGCTACTTCACTGTTCTGCTAGCTCTTCACCTATGCTAAGATAGGAAAGACAAATGACTGTAAATAAAAACACAGTAGGCCGGGAAAATAGCTCAGTGACAGAGTGCTCACCTAGCATGCAACAAGGCTCTGGGTTTGAAAGAAAGGAAAGAAAGGGGACAAAAAAAATACTTCTTGAAGGGTGTTCTGAGTATTAAATAATTCACGTAAAGCAATTAAAGCGGTGCCTGATAGCGACTAAGTCTAGGCAACTGTTAACTGTTTTGTGTTATCACTGTAACAGCGTCTGATGTTAAATTAGCAAAGTTTGGTCAGATCTGTCGTTTCTTTGCATATTTTATGTGCATGGGGGGGGGGGTTGCCCCGTTGCAGGGCCTCTGTTTAATTCATCAGCTTGCACCGGGGTGCTTGTACCCAAAGCCCTCGCGGTGAGCCCCTCATCCTGCTTCCTAGCACCAAGCCAGAGAGCCGGGCCAGCCCCACATCAAGAGCCTTTGAGACTTTAAAAAGGTCAGAGAGGAAAGAGATGGGGGCCAGCTGCTCTATCGCTTCCTGTTGGGAAGGCCGTGGCAGGCAGGGAGCAGCAAGGGTTGGGACTTTGGCAGGAGGAGCCGAGTCCCCAGCCAAGGAGTGGCCATGAGAAAGTCAGTCACAAATAACCCACCCACGCCAGGCCTGGTGGTGCAGGCCTGAAACTCAGCTACTGAAGAGGCTAAGACATGAGAACAGCAAGTTCAAGGCCTGCCTGGGCTACAGAATGGATTCAAGGCCGGCCTGGGCAGCCTCATCTCAAAATAAAAATTAATTAAAAGGAAGCTGGGTGGTGAGGTGACTGCCTAGCATGGGCAAGGTCCTCGATTAAATCCCTAGTATGGGGCTGGAGAGATGACTCAGAGGTTAAGAGCATGGACTGCTCTTCCAGAGGACCTGGGTTCAATTCCCAGCACCCACATGGCAGCCCACAATTGTCTGTAATTCCAAGATCTGACACCTTCACAAAGAAATATAAGCAGGCAAAACACCAAGGCACATAAAAATAAAAATAAATAAATTATTAAAAAAAAATCCCAGCCGGGCGGTGGTGGCGCACGCCTTTAATCCCAGCACTCGGGAGGCAGAGCCAGGTGGATCTCTGTGAGTTCGAGGCCAGCCTGGGCTACCAAGTCAGTTCCAGGAAAAGGCGCAAAGCTACACAGAGAAACCCTGTCTCCAAAAACCAAAAAAAAAAAAAAAAATCCCTAGTGCCCAAAATAAAATAAGATAAAATACCCTCACAACACTGCATACCCCTGCAGAGCACCTCAGCACTGTGACAATACAACACTACACACGGTATACTGAGTGTATACACACACACACACATACACACTTATACACACACACACATACACACATACACACACACATACACACACATACACACAATATACACATATACACATACACACAATATATACACACACACACATATACACACACACATATACACACACACATACACACACATACACATACATACACACATACACATATACACACACACACATACACACACATACACATACATACACACATACACATATACACACACACACATACACACACACACATGGCTGCCATGCTGGCCTGACTTCTCTCTCCTCTCTCTAGAGCAGACCAGCAGAGTTCTCTCCAGCCGGGTACGAGCTAAACAAAGTGTCAAGACAGTCCGCATTCACGGTTGGGAGCGCTGTGGGAGTCTGGGCTCACTATGTGTGTGTGTGTCGTGTCCCCCACCCCCCACCCCCTGCTGTGGACTTGCCAAGAGTTAGGACTCCTTGTCTCTGAAATAATCACCTCACCACAATGCAGGCCCACTGCTGGGATTGGAGAGTGAGTAGGGAGCAGCCAGTACCATGCCGGGGGTGCAGCAGCCAGTGCCTTTGGACAGTTGGATCACCACTGAGACTTCAGAGGTAAAAGAAAAGAGCAGTGACATGACGAGGGGGGGGGGGGGCACGACGACGACACACAACTCAGTGAAGGAACTCCCGTACCCCAGAAAAAGGTGAGTATAGTACCCTGTGTCCTCTCCTTAAACTTCTGAGTAACTGCAGTACATGCATCCGCCATGATCTCCAACTGGGGACCTTAAAAAGGAAACTTCCATTAGCAAGTGTATTAGAGTCGTATTGTCAACCCAGATCACTTATCTGGATCCTTGGTTCTTGGTCTTCATGGCCAGAAAGCAGTGTGGTCAAGTCACTCATGTTCAGATGTGTGTTCTCACACAGCCAAAGCTCATGACAGAGTCCTGGGTGGAACCCTGGTTCACTCACTTAGAATCACTCCGTGTTGGGACACTCACCGGGTTTTGTCCTGGTCATGGCTGTCTTGGATCATTTTTCTCTCTGCCATGACTCTTTCCCATTAGGGGGTCCCAGGACCTTTCCAGAATCAGGCAAAAGGGACAAGTTTTCTGATTTGCATAGCTCTGGCTTGTTGAGGGTGGTGGGTGTTTGAGATCGGTTTCAGGCAGTGTAGACACATTAGGGCCTGCCTCCTTCCTGGCTGTACCCTGCAGAGGCGATTGGAGTTCGGAGAGTTCTTCCACCTGGTGGCCTGCGCAAAGCCAGCTTGTTAAAAACATACAGTCCGTGGCTTTGTTAGAGCAGTGTGCTCTGCCGATGAACCCACGGAGGGTCAGGCCACAGAAGGAGTTGCAGGAGTTTGCCTTTCTCTGAATCGTTTTTAGATTGGCTAGACTCCCACATTTTTAAAGAAAAATGGAAAAACAAAGCCCAGAAAACAAGACACAGCCAACTCCTCAACATTCTACCACGGGAGAGTGTGTGGCCTTGACCCAAACTTTAGAGAGGAGTATTCTCCTACATGCTGCGGCCACAGAGGATGCCGGGCAAGAAGAGCCGCTGTGAACTGGGGGTGCCAAACACCCGACCATCATTTCTCCTGCATGGGAAAGGAGCGTTGCTATACCCACTTGAAGATAAACAAATAGGCACACTGAGGAAACCAAGATGCCAATACGAGAGAGCTAAGGTCCGTGATGAGTAATCTTCATTGTTTCACCTTACTGGGTTTAGAACCACCTAGGAGACTGGTGAAGCATGCCTCTTCATTTCCAAAGATCAGCTGAGTGTGGGAGACCCACCCTGTACGTGGGTGATAGTGCCCCATGGGCTGGGGGGACAGAATAATAGAAGAAACCCAGCCAAGGGCCAGCAGGCCCTTCTGTTTCTTGTCTGCCCTGGAGTTCCTCTGCCACGTGCTCCTGCCGTCGGGACACCCTGTCCAACGGCACAGGGTCAAGTAGCCATGGGCTGTGCCCTCCCAAAACATGAGCAAGACAAAAACTAACTGTCCTTCCTTTCAAGTTGTGAGGTACTCTGGTCACAGAGATGAGGAGGAGGACTAATACAGAAAGGTCCAGACCCAGGCAGTCCCAGGCCAGAGCCCAACCTGCTGGTTTCACCACCAGCACACCTCGGAGACCATCTGCCTCCACAGGGCCGTGGTGGGAAGAGTGAACAATGAGAGGAGAAAAGCTTCCCCACAGCGTTCCACTCTGGCGGCCTCTCTGAGGATGTCACGCTGCCAACAGACCAGAACCTGGGAAGCGAAGCCATTGCCAGATGGGGTTGGTTCCCTTACACCCGCTGGTCTCTGCCGCACACGAGCCAAAGGCACAAGAGAGCACCAGGTCATGACCTCATCTTAAAAGGCTCACCTAGCCACCCAACCAGAGCTTCTGTACATTCAGACTTGGGCCGTGGGACCCCACCTCATCCAAACTAGCCAGAATAAGAAGGCACCAGAACACTTTTATCTGAGTTACATGAACTGGGATGCAACTTTCTATCCAAGGACTGAAACATGAGTTGAAAGTCGGTATTACTAGCCAGGTGTGGCGGCGCACACCTTTGATCCCAGAACTTGGGAGGCAGAGGCAGGTGGATCTCTGAGTTCGAGGCCAGCCTGGTCTACAGAGCGAGTTCTAGGACAGCTAAGGCTACACAGAGAAACCCTGTCTGGAAAAAAAAAAAGAAAGAAAGAAATAGAGTAGGTATTACTGTGCCTGAAGTCAATGGTCCCTATAAACGAGCTAATGACAAATTCTTATCCAAAATGCTTGCCACAGGCAAAGCAGAAGCTGCATGCAGAAGCCCAGCAGTAACCTTCACACTGCCTCTAACAGTGCCAGGGGCAGAAACGGGCTCACAGTTTCGAACAAAATCACCACATATACTCCGCAATGCTAGTGGCAGCCACCACCACCCCCCCCCCCCCCCCAATGCTCCAAAGAGACATTCCAGAAACAAAACCGGCCGTTGTCTCCACCCTGTGACCTGAGAGACACAGAGTGATTTCTTCCCACAGTACCGTCAGCCATGGTCTGACACCGTTTGATTGACTGTTCCTTCTGAAGGGCCAACAGGAGAGAATGGTGTCTGAACGGAGCTTGGAGGTCGTCCTTCTTCCACAGACTTGGAGAGTGAGACCACAGAAGTTAAAATCACTTCATTTAGTTTGTCGGTTGAGAAGGTCCTGTGACTAGAGACAGAACCTTGGAACTCCGTTTCCGTGTCTGTGGGAGGGAACCATAGGCCCCCCCTCGGACAGGACGAGGCAAGCCTGGCCTGGGGTACTGCGGCGGGCAGGGAGGCTGGTACCCCAGCCCTCTACATCACACCACCCTGATGTCTCTTTTCTCTGTTAAAAAAGGAGGAAAGGCAATGCTGGGTGCTGGTTATGTTCATGCTGGCTCCAGGCTTGCAGGATGGGCGCGCTCTCTCCGTTTAGCCTGACCTTTTTCAACCTCGGGATGGAGGAGAGCTCGGTTTGGCCTTCCCAGCTTCCAGACCCACATGTCAATGCTGTCAGAAAACAAAACCCAAAAGGAGGAGAGCAGGAAAATAAATCTTTTGTTTTTGAAGCTAAACAGCCCAAAATGCAGCCAGGAAAGTTCCATAAAGTTTCAGCTTTCACCAACACAGAGTGGAAACAAAGCTGACCCCGCCCCCCGGCCGTGCCCTCTGACCCCACCGCGGTGCAGACTCCGTTCCCTCCGCTTCAGGGTTTCCTGGAGAGGGCTGCCTTTGGGGGTTGGGCAGGGAAAAGTCTTAGCCCCAGACCCAGGTTCCAAATGGCGGGGGCCAGTTTGCTGATGAATATTCATGAGCAGTGTTTTGTGCCCCGTGCAGTTTTTCATGCAAGGTGGGTTTGGAGGAGGAATATATTATAGAAATTACCCTCCTGCCGCCACCTTTGGAAATGCAGGCCCCAGGACTCGAATTGTAAATATTTAACAGGGTGAACCCCTTCTCCTTCGGTCTTTAGCTTCGCCCTGTATACATTAAACTCATTCTTCGTTTAACAAGGACCACTGTGTTTCCCCCAGCTCTGTTCGGTTGGGACTACGGATCTGTGGCCATAGAGGCACACAGAATGTCCATAAATCCCTTCGGGTCCTGGAACACAATTGATAGGATGTCTATGCAGTTCAAGTGGCTACTGTCCTCAGCCCTGGGGCTGGGAAAGGCTTGTGTCTGCTCTTCCAGATCCACCTCACAACAGAAAAGGGCAAGAATCAGAGATGGTTTCATTCACGGGGGAGGTATGCCTTCTTTCCCACAGCCGGTCCAAACGTAGCTGGAATATTCTAACTGGCAGCAGATGGAGGCAGCCTACAGGGCACGGAGACCAGAAGAACAGAGCAGGGTTTTAAGGGCCATCTTTGACAGATCTTTTCTCTCATCAGCCTTAGTAAAATGGAAAAAAAGAATCGTCATCCAGACAGACAAGGAAAGCGAGGATGGAGGGCCCCCCTCCAGCAGTGTGTAGGAACTAAGCCTCCCTGGTCTGTGACATTTCTGTGTAGTTGTGGGCCTTGTGGGCACAGCATAATAAAGCGGAGCTGAGGTAAACCGAGGTGGAGACAATCACACTGTGTTGAACATCTTGTCTCTGTAACCTTCTTTCTTTGGGCCCACCCACCAGCCCCCAAGTCATGACAGGAAGACTTCTTATTATCAATGCTCGGCCTTAGCTTACGCTCGTTTCTGGCTAGCTTTTTATCTTTAACTGAAATTAACCTGTTTCTCTTCATCTACGTTTGCGTGGGGCTTTTCCCTTTCTTTCTTTCTGTGTATGTCCCACACCTCCTCTCCTCTCCTCTCCTCTCCCCTCCCCTCCCCTCCCCTCCCCTCCCCTCCCCTCCCCTCCCCTCCTCTCCTCTCCCCTCCCCTCCCCTCCTCTCCTCTCCTCTCCTGCCTAGATTCCCCCTCCAACTTATTCTCTCTGCCCGCAGCCCTGCCTGTCCCTCCTCTGCCTAGCTATTGGCCATCCAGCTTTTTATTAGGCCAATCAGGTGCCTTAGGCAGGCAAGGTGAAACAGCAACACATCCTTACATCATTAAACCAATGCAGCAGAAACAAATGTAACACACCTTTACACAGTTAAAGTATTCATAAAGTATTCTGCAACATAAACAAATGTAACACATCTTTATGTAGTTAAAGGAATATTCCACAACGTGTCTCCGAAAGCAGAGAGCCATGATGAGTCCCTCTCTGGCATCATCCTGCTTCTCTCTCACACTAGCCTTGTGGATTGGGTGCTTTTTCAGTCTCCCTGTGGAGGTGAGGAGGGGGCCCAGGAAGGTGAGCAACCAGCTCAAGGCCACACGAAACAGCTCTGGTGGGCCTCACCTTGAACCTAGCTTTCTTATGTGAACCTGGACAAGATAGTCCAGATCTTTAAGCCTCATTCTCCAGAGAATCTTGGACTACCTACCACCTTTGACACTTCTAACAGGCCAATGTCCTACATACCAGATGTCAGCTAGTGTTTGTGGGGTGAACAAATCCGCGGCTGCGTCATTCCTGCAGTCCATACACTCACACGAGGCCCTCACAGGCTTCCCCTTCCAGGGCCAGTGTCTCCTATTGGTCACAGCAGGAACTCAGCCTGTAGACCCCACATCCCGTAGAAGGAATCACATGAGAGGCTACAGGCAACGGAGCAGGCCAGAGGGATCTATCTGGCTTTTTCTAAGCAGAGGAATTACTCTCCCAGACGCCCAGACTCTCTGGCTCTGTGGGCAAAGCAAGAAGAAAAGCCACCTTGCAGCCTGCTCGCGGGCAGCATCCATGGCATCCTGCCAGCCCCGTGCCCACATCCCTCAATCAGCGCATTCTCCTGCATCTTCCCAGAGTGCTGCTCTATTTCTCTCACAGGCTTTACAGAACGGAAGCTGGGTCAGAGCAGACTGAGGCAACCCAGCTGTCTAGTGATCTCCCCCAAAAGGCAATTTAAAAGGCTCCATCCTGTGGGAGTTGCTGGGGATGCTCCCAAACCAGAATGGCCCAGAGACTCCAGAGAGATTTCCTGTCTCACCTTCATCCCCACCACCAGCTTTTCCCAGAATATGAGAAGTGGGTATTCCAGAAAGCCCCGCTGACATGTGAGATTACATCGGAAGTTGTCATAAACACACCAGGAGAGAAAGAGGCAGGCCCACCGTGGTTAGAGGAAGGGTCTTGGCCACTGAGTAGCCTTCTTGGCACAACCTCCCACGGAGGCTTCACCAACTGTGCCTCAGTTTCCTCCAAAGGTCTAGTCTAATGTGTGACCAGCTTGACTATGGGAGGGGCTTGGGTAAGTTCTACCCCTAAAACCAGAATCCCCAGACCTGAATTTCTATAAGACAAAACGCTTTTCTATCTGCCTAGTCATGCCTCATACTGACACTGTGTCCAGGGAGCAGCTGGCACAGTCCTTATTTACCAGTTTACTGGTCCAACTTAGGGAGATTGGTCCTTTTTAAAAGATTTAAGTTGTGTCTGTGTGGGGGTCTATGACTGTGAGTGTGGTGCCATCAGAGGCCGGAAGAGGGTGTCAGATGCCCGGAAACAGGAGTTAGAAGAGGTTGTGAGCTGTCCAACGTGGGTGCTGGGAGCGGAACGTGGGTCCTCTAGAAAAGGATACAGCACACTCAACCCCTGGGCCGTCTGTCTCTCCAGGCTCCCGGTCCCCTGTTTAAAACCTTCACAGAACCTGCTCCCTGCAGCAGCTGGCAAATAGACCACATGGGAAATATTGATGGTGGGGGCATTATGAAGTGCCGAGGGAAATGCCATGTCTCCACCCACAGCCCAAGCAATGATTACCTAGTTACTCAGCTGCTTCCAAGCTTCCAAGCTCTCAGCAGTCCGGCCTCCTTTACATATGATACAGAAACTCCCCTCTGAAGGCAAGGGAGAAAGGGACCCTGGGCTGTGTCTTTGAGTTCTTCGCAATGACATCTTGCTGTTACCTTTCCATGTACCCTAGGCGGGAAAGTCAATAACCAGGGAGAAACCAGGACTTAGGGGTACTATTTACCTGAAAATGTTTTATGGGCCTGAGGCCAGCTGGAATTCAGTAATGGGGCTGATGCGTATGGCCTTGAATCACGAATCATGTGGTGGTGTGGTGATATATTGTGTCCCCCAATATACTGTGTCCCCCAATAAAATTCATCTGAGGATCAGAGGAAAAAGCCAGCCACTGTAGTAAACATGGAAGTCAGGCAATGATAGCACACACCTTTAATCCTATCATGCAGGAGGCAGAGATCTGTCTGGATCTCTGTGAGTTCAAAGCCACACTGGGAACAGAGCCAAGAGGTGACACACGCCTTTAATCCCAACACTAACCATAGAGGTCTGGAGGTCTGTACAGATAGACAGGAAGTGACAGAGCTGGGCAGGGAAGAGGAAGTGATGTAGCTGGGCTGAGAGAGGAAGTGAGATGGCAGAACAGAAAGGCATATAGGCATGGGTGTACAGGAAGTAGGTCTCTTTGGAAGCTGCAGAGGTGAGGTTAGCTGTGGCTTTTCCTATTACTCGGATCTCTCAGGTTTCAGCCCCGGTATCTGGCTCCTGGGTTTTTATTTCATAAGACCGTTTAGCAGTTTGTTACAATGTGGCCTATCTATGCTTCACTTTTCTCTGCCCTCTCAGCTCTTTAGAGTGGTAGAGAGACACGGAATACTGGTGCAAGCCGCCTTTGGGCAGTAAGGACAAAACCCCTCTGATGGCTTCATGTGTATTTTTTAAATTAAATATTAAATTAAATATGTTTACATTTACTTTTTTACGGAGATAGGGCACACATGCCCTGGTGTGTATATGGAGGTCAGAGAACAACTTTTGGAAGTTGGTTTTCTTCACCGTGTGGGTTTCAGAGCTCAAACTCAGGTCATGGGGCATGGTGACAAACGTTTTCACCTACTGGGCCACCCTGCCAGCTGTCTCTCCCTTTAAAAAAAAAAATCATTGTTTTATGTGTACGAGTGTTTTGCCTACATAAATATCTATATCACATTTGTGCCTGGTGCCCACGGAGACCAGAAGAGGGGGCTGGGTCCTCTGGACCAGAGTTACAGGTGGTTGTGAGCCGCCATATGGGTGCTGGGAATTGAACCCAGGTCCTCCACAAGAGCAGCCAGTGCTCTTAACTTATGAGCCATGTCTCCAGCCTAGTCTCGCCCTTTTGGGGGGGAAAAATGTGTTTCATTAATTTATTTACGCCTCAGAGATTTTTAAAGCTGTTTTTATTTTATAACTGAGAGGGAGAAAATGTATGGTTTGTGTTTACTGGCCTGTCCCACTGGGCCCAGGGAGCTTCACAGACCAAACAAGGGGACTAACACCTACTTATCACATTATTGTAATCACACCTCCCCTTAATATGACTTTATGAGCCTCAGACATAGCAGCTGATTGGAGGGTTTTCAAGGCCATGGCCAGTACTGGACATTCTTAGTGATCTCCATAGGAGGCAACAGTCAAATTGGACCCAGGAAAGTAGTCAGTGTGAGTCCACAGATCTGAGGGTACGGCAAAAACAAAGCTGACCTGCTCACCTGGGGCGTATCAGGACTATCACTAACTGGGCTGCAACCTGTAGCATTTGACTAAATTAAGACTAATAGGTCCAGACATGATTAACCACCTCTTAAACCATTAGATAATGCCACTTGACCACCTACAACCTGCCTAGCTCTTTAATTTTATTTTTAATTTCATGGATTTGTAGCAACTCTCTCTATAAATGTATTTTAAGAGAGATTTTTTTCTTTTATAATCTAAAATTACATACCTACATTAAAAACCAAATGTCAATGCCCAGTATCTTAATGTGTTTAAATTTAATGTTAAAAATAAGGGTTTCTTTGTATTTTCAGGTCAGCCTGACATGGTGGAGCACACCTATAATCCTAGCCCACAGGAAGTTGAAGACAAGAGGATCAGGAGTTCAAGGCCAGCCTGTCAAGTTGAAGGCCAGCCTGGTATCTGTAAGATCCTGGGTTTTTTGTGTGTGTTTATTTGTTTGTTTTTGTGGTTTTTTTAAAAGACAAAACAAAATACCAAAACAAAATAGAAAAGGAATTTTTTTTTTTCAGTTAACTAGGTTTATTTAAACTGAAAGAAATCTCTGTGGGATTTTTTCAATTGTCACTGAATTTTACTCATTTCTCACTCATGGGCCTTTGGAGATATTATGACAGCTTGAGCTTAATTGTCC
Source organism: Peromyscus eremicus (assembly GCF_949786415.1). Classification (NCBI taxonomy): domain Eukaryota; kingdom Metazoa; phylum Chordata; class Mammalia; order Rodentia; family Cricetidae; genus Peromyscus; species Peromyscus eremicus. Next base: position 51,163,987 of record NC_081429.1, on the reverse strand, counting down.
ACTCGGATCACACTGCCTTCGACAGTGTCCCTTAGATGCTAGGGCTTGGGAATTCATCATTAGCTTCTCCACTCCTGATGGTCCCCATCCTCTGTATTACTTAATCGGTCTAGAGAAATGTGTCAAGAACTGTGAAAACTACGATAAGATAAAACAATAATGGGAATTGCAGGACAAAGAGTATGTGCTTTTCCCAGTAACAAAAATATGAGGGAAAAAATATGAGGAAATGCCTCTTTTAACGTTAAGTTTAAACACATGAAGGGGAAATCCACAGTCTCAGAATCTAGACAGAACAAGCAGATGCCAACAAACACACAAATAAGAGACTCCACAACTTGATTCCCCATGTCACCATGAATTACCCTTTGTCATCTCCACCCACAGAGTAATGACAGACAAATTACATGCCTGAGGTCACCCTCCGGGCTGAGGTCTAGACCGCCTTCTCCTCCTCTTCCCAAGCCAGACACGATTGAGCCAACGTGAGTCAAGGGGAAACCGAGTGGGATAGAAATAATTTCTAGGAGTGCAAATCTTATGCCTGTTTCCTTTCCTGCAACGTGCAGCAGCTTACACTTTTTACAGGTATGACACAATCCAAATATCAGCGATTATAAGAGATCTGATTTTTTTTTTCCCTGCTTGGAACCATTATATGAAAGATATGTAAGAAAACTGAGATACCCAGATCTAAGATAGCTAACAACTGTTAAATTCAGGCAAGTCCAGAAGGCGGCAGAAAGCACAGGCTGACTTATCCTGGTGCAATACTAGTCATGGGCTTGTCCGGCTCATTCCCCTGGTAAGGATCTTGGCATCCAAGAATATAATAACCTGACCATGATCAATGAGACCATGATTAGTGAGACTTTTTTTTCTTTTTCTTTCTCCCTTTCTTTCTCTCTCTCTTTCTTTCTTTCTTTCTTTTTAAAGACAGGGTTTCTCTTTTTCTATGTAGCTCTGGCTATCCTGGAACTCACCCTGTAGACCAGGCTGGCCTTGAACTCACAGATCTGCCTGCCTCTGCCTCCCAAGTGCTAGGATTAAAGGTGTGTGCTGCCACTGTCTGGCTTGTTTTTAATCTTTATTGCTAGTCCTTAGGGTTTTCCCAACACAATCTTCTGCCCTTTGTTTATTCAATACTGTCAATCAAATATAAATACTAAATAATGAATAATCATGGCCCCAAATAGCCTTGGCTTATGTTCTAAAACTTCCACAAGTAGTAAGAGAAATGGGTAAATTATAGAGTTGCTGGGGTTAGGGGTCAATTTTTAAAGGGGAAAGCAGAGAAATGTTTGGAGGAGTGCTATGATATGAATGCTTGTCCCCATGTTCACATGTTCATATCCTTACCTCTATGGTAATTGTAGTAGGAGGTGAGCCTGTGAGAGCCAATTAGGACATAAAGTAGTGCCCTAAAAATATGGGATTTGGCTCTAGAAACCTGAGAAACCAATTTCTTCCTTTCTTTTTTCTTTTTTTTTTTTTTTTTTTTTGTACATAAAAACAGGTTATAATTGGGCTTTTTTTTTTAAGATTTATTTTATTTGTTATGTAAACAGTGTTCTGTCTGTATGTTTGCCTGAAGGACAGGATAGAGCATCGGACTTTATTAATTATAGATGGTTGTGAGCCACTATGTGGTTGCTGGGAATTGAACTCAGGACCTCTGGGAGAGCAGTCAATGCTCTTAATCTCTGAGCCATCTCTCCAGCCCATCAGTTGACAATCTTAAAGCCAGAAGCAACAACAGTTGAAGAAAGAGCCTGGGCAATAGGAAGGTAGACCATGACAGTAGACAATCTTAAAGCCAGAGGGGACAACACAGGTCTAATAAGATCAGAGACAGGAACCCACTACAGACTCCAAGCTGAGACACCAAGGAGGGAGAGAGAATGTCAGCACACAGTCTAGACAACTAAGGGATGGGAATTCTGACCCGCAGATATGAAATCCCAGTGGAATTCTGTAGAAAGTAGAAAAACTGCCTGGTGGTACCTGTGAGGTGGGTTGGTGTTTGGAAGGAAATAGAGTTGGGCAGAAGTGAAGTCAAGTCAGGGAAATATGGGCCCCTGGAAATCAACAACAGAATGTTATTTCAGCAGCAGCATTGATGGCAGAAGCCAGGCTTCTCCGGCAAACACTCCAGGAACAGGGTGATGCCAAGTGTTGGCAGGGGTAGGAGATAGAAGGACCCTTGTACATGCATATGGGGCTGTGAACCGATTCAGCAATTCTGGGGAACAACTGTGACCTTTAGTGAAATTAAGTAGAAGAAGAATTTACAGCAAGCGATTCCACTCTTGGCTATAAATCTAAAACACGGTTTTCTAGCTAGTGACAATGTTGATCGAATGGGAAGTTGGAAGCCACCCAAGAGTCGGTCATTGGGAGAATGAATAAGTAAGCACAATAAACACACATCATAGAATGTGGCACAAACCTAGAAGCAATAAATTAAATATACTCCTAACAGCTTGGAGGGATCTTCAAAATGTGATGCTAAAGCAAAAATAACAAAAAAAAGCAAAAGGCAAACAAAATAAGTTGCAATGGCATTTATGCAAATAGAAAATACAGGCACCGAAATTTTAGCATGGCCAGTGGTCCAGCCTTCTCCACTGGGGTCAGCATCCATCACTTTCCAGTGGTCCAGCCTTCTCCACTGGGGTCAGCATCCATTGCTTTCCTTCTCTAAATTATTTGTCCCACAGCACTTGCCATCTTCTGATCTATTGATAATTTTCTTTCATAAGGAGGTAAGAGGAATTGACAGGGAGTAGCTCACTATGTAGCTCTGGCTGATCTGCAACTCTGTATATGGACCAAGCTGGCATCAAACCTGTAAGTGATCCACCTGCCTCTGCCTCCTGAGTCCTGAGACTATAGGTATGTGCCTCCACATCCAGCATTCATGCTGGTAATCTTCTTTCTTTTCTTCTATTTTTTTCTCTATGTACTGGGCATTAAACCCAGAGCCTTGAGCATGGTAAGCAAACACCACTCCGAGACTCCATCCTCGTTTTCTTCTGCTCCTTAGCAGAGTCTAAGGTATCTCAAGCTGGCCTCAACCAGCATGCTGTTGAGAACCGCTGTGGATGATTGATGGATAAATAAAACTCTGATTGGCCAGTAGCCAGGCAGGAAGGATAGGGTAGGTGGGACAAGGAGGAGGAGAATTCGGGGAGGTGGAAGGCTGAGGCAGAGAGATGCTGCCAGCTGCTGCCATAAGAAAATGTTAAGATACCAGTAAGCCATGAGCCATGTGGCAACTTTTAGATTAATAGAAATGGGTTAATTTAAGATATAAGAACTAGATAACAAGAAGCCTGCCATGGCCATACAGTTTGTAAGCAATACAAGTCTCTGTGTGTTTACTTGGTTGGGTCTGAGCGGCTGTGGGACTGGTGGGTGAGAGAGATTTGTCCTGACCGTGGGACAGGCAGGACCAGGAAAACTCCAGCTACTGAGAACAGCTTTGGATTTGAACTTGAACTTCTGGTCCTCTGCCTCCATTTCCTGAGTGCTGGAATTACAGATATGTGCCAACATAGTCATTTATGTGGTGCTGGGGATAGAACCTGTGCTTTGTATATGTTAGACTAGATCTGCCAACCGAGCTACACCCCCAGCCCCTGCAGTCCTGTTTCCTTACCTTCATCCTTATAGATAAGTGTTTATCATCCTGTTAGAATACACAGACCGGGAGAGCAGGGGCCCTTGTTGGGTTTCTTCAGCAATGTGACCCAAAAAGGTTTGGCACAAAGCAGGTAACTCAGCCAACACTTGTTGAATGAATTGATGGCCAAGATACAATATGCATTGTGCAAGAACCCTTACAAGCCAAAAGATCCACTTCAAAGACATTGAGCGTGATTGCCCAGACAGTGCAAAGCACACAAGGGGATGAATGAAGACAAATCCTAAGACGGCAGAAGAGTGTTGAGGGGAACGTGGGAATGTAAAAGGTAGGTTCATAAGGGGAGGGTGTGGGAATAAGGCAGGAACCAGCCTTGCGAGGCTGTGTAGAACGTTCTGGGCTTGGGCAGGTAGGTGGCTTCCTCTCTTGCCTCCCAGTGTCAGCCCTGGGCCTGCAAACAGCCATGTCTAGCCTTTCTAAGGCATCAGATTTTGAAAACAGAAGCCCAAGGCTACAGAGTCCCTGTCCTAGAAGCTCAGAAGTCTGAAAGACTCCAGGTGGAAGGCCCTCCTGACTCATCTTAGGAAAGACACTGGTCCGAGGAATCTGCCCCCAGAGATGCTCAAGCCCACAGAAGCTTAGACAATTTGTGGATCTGGAATCCCAACTAGTTAACATGCATTAGCAGCTTTAAAGCACAGCTTTAAGGACTGTATTCATGCCAGGAAGCACCTTACAAGTCAACAGTTTCCCTCCTGTGACATGAGAATTACCTGAAGAGGAGCTTTGGAAAAACAATCTGTCTTAGGGTTTCTATTGCTGTGAAGATACCATGACCACGGCAGCTCTTATAAGGAAAACATTTAATTGAGGTGGCGGTTTACAGTTCAGAGGTTCAGTCCATTATCATCCTGGTGGGTAGCGTGGTGGTGTGCAGACAGACATGGCGCTGGCTACATCTTGATCAGAAGGCAACAGGAAGTGATCTCTGTGTCACACTGAGGGACGCTTGAGCAAAAGAGACCCCCCCAAAGCCCACCCCCACAGTGATGCACTTCCTCCAACAAGACCACACCTACTTCAACAAAGCCACACCTCCTAATAGTGCCACACCCTTTGGGGGCCCTTTTCTTCCAAACCACCACCCAGTCCTCAAGCCAGATTCCCTAAAGATACCTGAGGGTCTGTGAAACTGTTGAGTATTGTTTTTTGATTCTTCAGGTAAGTGTGGCCCCTTCCATCACCAAAGTGGACAGGCAGAGCACGAGTTAGTACTTAGCATCCAACTTGTTCTCCTCTGGGGGGTGTTGCATGCAGTAATTCCCTGGGACAGGGTTGCTGGTCGGAGCTTCAGAAGCCAATACAACAAGATCCCTGGGTGCAGGCCTGCACAACAATGCGCCCAAACACCCCCTCAGCCCTGCTGGAGCTCCAACATTCCAGGCCCACCCACCTGGGCCCTTGGTCACCAGGAGACCTCACGTGTACACACAGGCTATAACCTGCCCTCAACCCAGATCCGGCAGCTCTTCCCAAGCGACTCTCAGCCTGCTGGAAACAAAGGCGATTGTTCTCTTAGGAATGTTCTGCCAGGAGGTGGATGTCAGTCCATCCTTTCTCTCTCTCTTTCTCCCAATCCCTTCCTGCCTGGGTTCCCGCCTTTAATCCCTAGGAGAGAAAGTGTTGTAAATAGGGCCGCCCTTTGCACCTCCCCGGTCCACTTGGGAAGTCACTGCTGGCACGCGGGTGTGGCTACCGGTCCACAATCCCCCCCACTCCGAGTGGGCGCCCTCCAACAGTCAAGAGGCACGTTTTCCACACTGGAGGCTGAGGGGCAGGTAGAGGAAGGGATGTTTTTTAAAACACACACTTGGAAATGCCAAGCTTCCTGTGGGAATCATCCTATTATTGAAAGGAGGGCTGTGTCTGTCCCTGCCCCCACCTAACGAAGCAGTAAATTGTAACAAGAGAATCTGGCTGAACAAGTTTCTGGTTCCGCGCTATCTCGTGGACAAAGAACTCTTTGAATATGGTTCCTGTGTTTGGCCTCTAGTGATGGAGTGGGGGGCGATGTTTTCACGATTGCTGGAATTTTCTCCCTTCGGCAATGTCCAAGAGCGGCCATTCACAGGGAAGGCTGCAGTTGGGTCCCATGGGGCAGGAGGCCACGTGGCGGGAGAGCCGTGGCCGGACCATTTCCTGCTGATTAACCTGGGGATATTGATAATATTCCTCTCTGGGAAGCCGCTGTAGATACGGCGTCTGTCCCTTGCTGGTCACCAAATCATCAATAAGCAGACGGCACCCCCCCCCCTTTTTTTTTTTAGCAGGGTGCACGCTCCAAACATGCTGGGGATGAGTGATTGATCGAAAGCGCCGGTTTTAAAAAGAAGTCCAAATCTAAACAGAATGTGTCTGGTTACTAACAAAATTAAATTACCCTCAGCCGAAGGAACTTCCCTGCCAGTGAAAACAAACTTACAGTTGCAGATAAAATAGAAACTCGGGCATAAATTCTTGGCGGCTCCTAAGAACAAGCAAATGGCACTGTCAAATTTACGAGCTTAATTTTTTTTTTTTTATTTGTCCCCACTTTGATATACTTTGTCAATGAGAAAGTACATTTTTTTTTTCTTTTCTGTATTTGAAGGGTCACAAGTCGAATAGACTGGTCCAAAGTACCCGGAGGCCCGGGTTTTATTTAACTTTCTTCTCTAGGCTGTTCTGGGAAATTTTTTTTTTTTTTTTCTCCCTAGAAACACGATAAGCAGGCTGCTGAGGAGAGAAGGGCCAGGAATGGATTCTTCCTGTCTAGCATGGGGTCTCTCTGCTCTCAGGACTGCACAGTCTTGGGATTTGAGAAGGACAGAGGCATCTTCATGGGAACTAACGTGCTCACAAGTAAAACAGATGCCGAGTGAGAAGGAAAATGGCCTCTGGATATAAAATGCTTGGAGACTGTCTAGGGAGGTTACAGAGAAGAACTCTCCAGAGAGCGGATGAAGCCTTGACTGAATCTGGGGCTAACCTGTGAGAGACATGCCCAAAGTCCTGCTAAGCCGTAAACCCTGATCCTCCAGGCGCTGCTGATTAAGGAGCCTAGACCGTCCACTCTGCAGAGTTGGTTTATTAAGGGTTCCGATGAAATGAGGTCTTCCCCGTGAAAGTCAGGCTTCAACAATGACACCCCTTTCCTGTCTTTGAAGTCAGTTTCAAAAATCTCTTCCCCGACAGAGAAACGTTGGCTGCAGCGTACATCCTCCACACCCCTCTTAGTTACATCATGGAGTGCAGCTAGACCCTGCCTAGCCCTGTTTTAGCCATCCAGGTGGCTTTGTGCCCGGGGAAATGTTTGCTTTTATTCTACCTTGAATGAATGTGCTACAATGTTCCATTAGGGAAGGCACCCCCTCAGTCCCTCTTCACGAACCCCACCGAAGTGGGTGGGTTTTCAGGGGAGTACCTGGGAGAAAGTGGATGTGTGCATCCTGGTGCTTCACCGGTCTATGTGGCTGCAAGAGAATGGTTCTTCATCACCCCATCACCATGTTCCAGAAAACGGTCTGAGCAGCCCAGCTGTTGGCAGCCCAGTGATGCCCACAGTGGGGAAAGCCCCCCCCCCCCCCGCCACCCTCTTCTGTCCTTCTCAGCCTCCCTGTGGTATCTAAAGTTGCTGATAGGTTCTTCACCATCACGAGACCCACCGACCTACCAGTGAGCTCAACCAGGTCCTTGGTCACCATGGGATCCCTGTTGTGAGGACCTCAGCATGCCCTGGGTTGTCACAATGAATGTATCTCATACGTTTTGTTACCACTGTTACCCATTTTTTTTAATGTGCTCTGACCCATTCTATTTAAGGCCCCTTTCAAACTACCACCGTTCTTTAAAGGCCCCCCCCCAAGGGGTGTAACAGTGGTTTTAAATTTCAGATCAATCCAGAGCAAATTTATTGAGAATCCATTGTCTTCCTTCACTTCACATTTCTTGATTTCCTATGTGCTAGACGCCAGGAATGTAACAGCAAACTAGGCTGGCCCTCATGACTGAGGCAAAGGATGTCCAGGACAGTGCTGACCATTTATTCTCCAATCTTCCTGGAAGTTTCTCACGTGTTCCCTCTCCATCTCTCTGGCTCTGCTATGAAGGGATAGCCATGCTCAGTCAGCCAGAGTATTAGGAAAGGAAACTGTTGTTGTTGGTTGGTTTGTGCTCTTTTTTGGGGGGGCCACCACCCAGCTCCCAAATAAATCACACACACACACACACACACACACACACACACACACACACACGGAGGCTTATTCTTAATTATAAATGCCCGGCCTTAGCTTGGCTTGTCTCTTGCCAGCTTTCCTTAACCTAAATTATCCTGTCTATCTTTGGCCTCTGGGTTTTTCCTTTTCTATTCCTGTATACCTTTTTTTGTTTCTTACTCCATGGCTTGCTGGGTAGCTGGGTGGCTGGGTAGCTGGCCCCTGGAGTCCTCTTCCTTCCTTCTCCATCTCATTTCTTCCTCCTCCTCCCAGATTTCTCCTCCTATTTATTCTCTCTGCCTGCCAGACTCGCCTGTTCTTTCTCCTGCCTTGCTATTGGCTGCTCAGCTCTTTATTAGACCATCAGGTGTTTTAGACAGGCACAGTAACACAGCTTCACAGAGTTCAACAAATGCAGCATAAACAAAAGTCACACACACCCTAAAATATCATTCCCCACCAGGTTATTGGTAAAAGCAGACACAGGGTCGAAGTGCAGCTCAGAGGCTTCCTTGTTAGGTTGAAGGACGTGGAGCTACTTGGCGTCTCTGAGCAGTTTCCCCTCACAGTGACACTAAACCGTAGTCTGAAGGAATACAGTGGGGACGGACAACAGCAGCAGGGCCAACAGTTTGTGTCTGACACATGGTGGAGACTCCAGTCGTAGGTGTGGGGCGCTAGGCTCTATTATTACTGCTATTGCTGCCATTGTTAGCATCTCTGTGCTCTGTGAGGGAAGGTGTCACCTCTGAGTGGCCAAGGGGAAGAAGACCATAGTGGGGACATTTGGTCCTAGGAAGTCTCTGGGGGTGAGGGTGGTGGTGGGGGCGCTATCACATCACACCAATCTGAAATTCTCATTCGAGGTGGCATTTTTCAGTAGCAAATGCCAAGGTTCTGTCTTTCTGAAAGAAAATTTCTGTTGGGTCTGTTTTGTTTCCACTTACGTGTCATTTTCAGCTGATTCTTCTGCTTCTACGAATCGGTCTTCTTTTTTTTAAAAAAAATTACGTTCTCTGGCAAGTCTGGCAGGAAGTAAAGGATGCTGGAGTCTCACTCGGAATTACCAAACCTAGGAAATACCACAGGGGTTAGCAGTTCATGACTGAAAGAAATCATCACCATCTAAAAATGTCTCCCTCCTTCCCTCTCTCCCTCCCTTCTCTCCTTCTTCCTCCCTCCCTCCCTCCCCACCTTCCTTTCTACTTTATTATTTCCTTCCTAGCCTCTTCTCAACTTACCTGCTCGCTTCCTTCCTACCTTCCTTCATCTCTCCTTCCATCTCTGCCTTTCTTCTCTCTTTCTGTAGCTTCTTAAAAGTCAGATGAAGCTAAAGAGCACATGACAATTCGACATTGCCTTTCTTCATCACCTTCGACGAGCAGAAGAAGATAAATAATATTGTGGAATCACCCCGCAGCATTTCAGTGGTCAAAAATACAGAAGAATTTGGGGCTGGAGAAACAGCTCTGCAGTGAAGAACACTGGCTGCTCTTCCAGAGGACCAGGGTTCGGTTCCTAGCCCCCACCTGGCAGTTCACAGCAGTTCCAAGGGATCAGACTCCATCTTCTGGCTTCCTTGGGGAATCATACACACGGTACATAGACATGTATGCAGGCAAAATACTCATACATGTAAAATAAATAAAAATAATTTAAAATAGGGGGCTGGAGAGATGGCTCAACAATTAAACTGTATTGGCTGTTCTTCCAGAGGACCAAGGATTGATTCCCAGCACCCACATGGTGGTTCACAATAGTCTGTAAGTTCAATTCCTGGGGAAGTCAATCTCTTTTCTGACCTCCAAGGGCACCAGCATGGATGTGATACACAGACATACATGCAGTCAAAACACCAATATGCATAAAATATTTTTTTAACTTTTAAAACATATGGAAAATGTATATGGTAATGTGGCCTTTTTGTATAGAAAGAATTTTTGGTCTTTATTGTATGTAAAGAGTTTTAAGTTTCACAGCTAACACTCTAGAGATCTCTGCAAAATAAACTATACAGATACTCCGAATAAATTTTTAAACATTCCTTCAACCAGGCATGGTGGCACACGCCTTTAATCCTAGCTCTTAGGAGGCAGAGGCAGGCAGATCTCTAAGTTTGAGGCCAGCCTGGTCTACAGAACGAGTTCTAGGAAGCCAGGGCTACACAGAGAAATCCTGTCTCAAATCAACAAACAACAACAAAAGTAAGAGAAAAGTTCCTCCCAATGCTCAAATTTAAAATTTTTTTTCTCAGTGTTGAGCCTAGGGTCTTGCTCGGCCAGAGTTCTACCACTCACTCCCATCTCAGGCCCCTAACTCACAATTTGAATACAATTTTTCTGTTTCTTTTTATTCTTGACATATTCAATACTTCTATTTCCCACTGTTTAAATCAAAAGGGAAATTTCACCTGGCATTATTTATTTTTACTCTTTAATTCATATGCCTCTAGAGAATATATCTTTTGTATGATTCTGTTTTTAAAAGCTTAAGGAAAACAGAAGACGAAATGCCATTGGCTAGGCCCTGTAAGAGGTTGTTCGGAGGGGTCTCGCTTGAGTTTTTTTTAAGTCATATTTCAAGTCTTTGATGTTGACAGCCCTGAAATATTACCTTACAATTACATCATAACCATGAAATGACTTGTGTTGGCTAGTGACATGACTTTTTAAAGAGTTTCCACTAAATACACAAATAATGAAATGAAAGGATGTCAGAGTATTCCAAATGATTAGTGATGGTATTAAAATGACCAGTATTGCTGTATATTGTGGCTCTAAGAAATTTATAATATTTATGACCAGACCTTCAACTAACCAGTCTGCTTTCTCTTTTTATTTTCCTTTTTAAAATGACTAGTAATTTCTTCTTTTCCTATTTCACATGCTCTGCTATTGCCTTAAGACATCAGAGCCTTTGATTTTTTTTTCCCCATCCTTCATGGGGAAAATGCTTATATTCATATCAGAGTCAAAAATGTAGCTGAACTAAATAATATCATCTCAAACATCTGCTAATTCAAAAAAAATAGCATCATACAGTAACAAATTATACAGTTCACATTCAACTGTGTGACGTGGCCATCCACCAAAAAGAAAGGGAAAGAAAAAATAAGGCTTTCAAGAATGGTTATTCTGGGTTAGGGGTATGGCTCAGTGTTAGAATCCTTCCCAACATAATGCTTTAGTATATAATGGTTCATAATGGTTTATCCCCAGCAGAAATGGAGTCAGAAACAGAAAACAGTAGAGATGTTTTCAATCATCCATCCACCCAACAAATGAGGCCCCAGAGTCAGCAGAAGTGGGGATACGAACCCCACAGAGGCTCAGCTGGCTTTCCTGCCCCTGTGTTTCTCAGACATAAGGTGACCTTGAAGCTAGAGTGTAAAAAAGAAATGTTTATAGTATATTCAGGCCTCTAAATACTAAGATACAACTCACCCATCTGGTTCCCAGCCAAAATAATGCAAAACAAAATAGCAGCCTGATCTACTGTTAGAGGAACACTCAGCTGTGTGGAGTTCAGTGAAGGATGTCTCAGGATGGTACGTTACAAGCCACAGAAAGGATTTTTCAAGAATAATCTAGACTCCACGGTTTATTTGCCCTACCACACATGGAAAATACTCAATACATGTTGAGTTAGGTACATCTGCTGGATACAAGGCTCTGTGCTGAAGCTACAAGGAAAATTCTAGCCCACTTAATGAGTGTTTTAGAGACAACAGAACAAGAGTATATAGAGAGCTATATTATGTACCTAAACACCGAAGTGTAGTTAGCCACACTTCTGTAGCATGGGTAAATCTTGATATGTCCTTGACATGTCAGTGGCTTCAGCTTCAAGAATGTTTAGCTGATCATTTAGTGACCTAAATTCAAATGAGAAGATATGGAACCAATTTATTTTTAGAACTAGAGAGTTTACGATTGGAGGTGGTGGCGACAGTAATTTTTGTTTTGTTTTTCAAGACAGAGTTTCTCTTTGTAGCTTTGGAGCCTGTCCTGGATCTCATTCTATAGACCAGGCTGGTCTCGAACTCACGGAGATCCACCTGTCTCTGCCTCTTGAGTGCTGGGAGTAAAGGTGTGCACCACCACAACCAGCTGACGGTAGTTTTTAGAACAGTCCAGTGGTTGTAAAAACAGAACTGTAAATACAGAGTTTGCCGACCACTCAGCTACATTAACCATTACAAGGCTTTGTCTATAACACATACAGTGTGTACATGTGTGCAACATGCCATGAGCCATGAACAGCAAACCTTAGCTAGTATACACACGCTGGGTTCAGGGAATTGCCTCCCTTCCACCAAATAGTGTGGGGCACACCGAATCTGAGATACATCATGACAAGCATGGCTCCCTTAACTTTTTTAACAGAGGATAGGTTCAAGAAAGGCGAGTCCATCTGTTTCTAATTCAGCCATTTACTCCTTAAGTGTTCCCTTGCTGGAATAGTGCTATCCTTAAAAAGAAGATCTCTGCAAACTCTCTTTTAAGTTTTGCAAATGTGTAGACAGGTGGTCCATCGAGCGGCGTCTCTCCTCTCCATCCTTCGACTCCCGTTTGGTTCAAATTCAGAATGAGTTTTAGATATTCATTTAGACAGTCCAAGATGTTGGAAAATAACACCCCTGATCATGGGGAAAGAACTAGAGAGCAAACATGGAGTTTCTCACAAGTCAGACCTAAGCCTCCTCTCACTCCTTACAAGATCAAATGGACATCGTGGAAGTTGCATGCAAACCCACTGACAATCTATAGAAACAAGGGTGACAAGATGGGAAGGTGGCTCTGAAAGGGGCCGTGCTGCCTAGGGATAGAGCGGCCGTCAGGATTACATTGAATCTTGGCAGCTTTATTTCAGAATGAGGCAAGAAATGCAAAGAGCTTCCTCATTCCAGCTGATTTACTGGGGAGCTTCAGAATCCTCCTAGCTGCTTTGGTACCACCGCCCAAGTTCCCCACGCCAGTCCGTGGAGCTGAGCATCATTAGTGTAATCATCTGCAGCTCTGCAAGCAGGACTCTGGACACCCAAAGTTTCAAGGGATGCTGGGCAATGCCGACTCCCGTGGAACAAAATAACTAAGGGATCCCAGTCATTGATAAACTTTGGTGCAAGGCTTTAGATTTTGGTGTTGGGGGATGTCACCCTCTCCTCCTTTTCTCATAAAGTAAGAGATGGTTGTTTTGCCATGTAATAGAGATGTGTTGGAATTAGAGTCTGGCAAGGGATTTATTTGATCAACAAAACACTGCACAAAGAATAATCCCGTGCTGCTCTGCTTTCTATTCTACTGCAGATTCATTCTGCCGAAAATTTTCTTTTCTCTTAGCTTCCTCGGAACCTTCCTAGAGGAAGAAGCCCTGACTGAAAGCTCCCATTACGAGAATTGTTCATTTCCAGAATATCGGCGGCGGCTTCAGCCTCAGGGGAAGAGTTGCCGTGAGCAGCACATGAGTCCTGGCTCTTCGGCTCTCCTATCTCTCCACACTTGCTCCTGCCGAGGAGATCCTTCACCCTGGAGAATCCACCAGTCAGTGTCTGCCTCAAGGCTCTTCTGGAGAGCCGTTGAATCCCAGGGTCTGACTGCAGCCTTGGGTGTGTCCTGCCTGGACTTCTTTTTGCTTGTAAAGCCACTTGGTGGAGTGGAAATTTTAAACATTCTTTGGATGCTCCTGGTGTTTGAATCACTCTCTAAATGAGTTTTATATGAAAGAAATGTTTGGAACCATTTTAAGGAAGAAAGTGGAGAAAAAGATGGGCACTATCAAAGGATGGTGATCAGGTAGTATTTCTGCCGAAACCCACAGAGTGAGTGAGCCACATGGCCGACCCCTGGAGGATGAGCATGCGCTAAGAGGGACTGGGTGACCCCATCAGAGACCTTGGTGACCTCACACTCCTGCCACCCATGCTTCTGTCTGAGCATGTCTAATAACATCCTTCAGTGTTGCTCTCAATTTATACAACTTTGTGGCTACACAGAGAAAAATGAGGCCCAGCTGAAATCAGAGTCTGGCTTCTGCGAAACCTCTCCGATTATGAGAGAAGTGTAAGTAAGCCGCAGCCCACCGGAAAGTTCCTCCACTTAAACAGCAAGATCTCTACTGCCGCTGGGTGGTGGTGGCACATGCCTTTAATCCCAGCACTCAGGAGGCAGAGCCAGGCGGATCTCTGTGAGTTCGAGGCCAGCCTGGTCTGCAGAGGGAGTTCCAGGGCAGCCAGGGCTGTTACACAGAGAAACCCTGTCTCGAAAAACCGGGGTGGGAGCATAGGGGGGCGGGGTGTGTCTTTACTGCCTGCTGGAATTGCCAAGGAAATTGGCACGGAGAAAGTCACCCCATCTGGGCTGTATTAATGAATACCTCCGACTCACTATCACAGACGAGGCTGGGCAATCACCATGACACGTGGGAGGCTGGAGGAGGGCGGAACTGGTGTGTGGTCACCATAGCACCAGAACAACAGCCCCGCGGATGTAGTAAAGAACTGCTTAAGGACTTGGGAATACCGCACGCAGGGCTGCCCCGTATTAAGATACAAGGAGGAGAAACAAAATTATTTAAATAAAACAACACCATATTCCTGCCAAAAAGATAAGAACAGTAGTGATGAACCCTCCTCCCCAGAGGATCTCGAAAGGAGCCGGTCTCTGGAGAGACTTCGGTTCCCTCTCCTTTGCTCCTTACGGTGTAGAGGGATGTGGATTAGGCTGAAGTGAACTGAGCCTAATTTAATTCTGAGGCTTTCTCCACGCGCCTTCAGACAGTTGGAGTCGCACATGGTTGTGAAACAAAGGCCGGAAGTCCCTATATTTGCACAAAACCTGGCCTCCTGGGGCAGACCCAACACCTTGGGAAAGCAAAGTAGTGATGGATGAGAACGCCTGTCCCCTTCAGGTAAGCTAAGTAAGAAAAACAGTGATGTTCTCCTTTAAAAAAAAAAGAAGCCATCTCACAGCCTCTGAAGTCCTACACACACACACACACACACACACACACACACACACACACACACACACCAGGCACACTGGGGCCTGCTCTGACCCTGCAGCGCTGAGCCTGCCTGAGCCCTAGGGCCAGCACGGAATGGGAGACAGCTGAGTCAAGGCCCGGGCGCCAGCCCTGAGAGGGTAAGTCAAGCGAGCTGGTGGGATTTCCTAAACAAAGGGTGCACACATGCAGCAGTACTTGATTGAAGACAAATTTCTATAAACATTCCCTTCTGAGCAAACGTCAAGGCCCAGGCTAGCTTTTTTTTTTTTTTTTTTTTTTTTTCACCATAGAAAGGGGGGAAGAGATGAATGGAGACAATTACACTCACTCGTTTGCTTTGTGAGGTCATAATGTTTCATTATGTGCCAGAAGTAATAACGTACACACTGAGACGGATAAATCGTCCAACGTGAGCACCAGGGCACTTTCAGCTCCATCTCCTGTTAGAAAAAGTCTCCGAGTTCTTCCACTCTTTTCGATGTCCCTAGACCAGGCTTTGCTGACCACAGCTGTGGGCGGCGGCCATCTCCCCCAACTCATCTTCATCTAAAGTGGAGATAGCTCCTCGGTGAGGGTCTGCTGGGTCCCCCACCACCGGAGGCCCAGGGGAAACAGAGGGAACAGGCCTCAGCTCCTACCCTTGAGAAGTCCACTGTGGGGAGCCAGGCTCCTCACGGTGTTGTTGCTGCTGAACGGCAGCCATGGTTGCTAGGCAGTGGATTCAGAACGGTTACCCAAGTCAGGAAGTCAAGTCCTGCTTTTAGCTCTGCACCTTGACATGTGAGGGAAGTCACTTGTCCCGGATCCTCTGCCCACAGAGTAATACATATAAATAGAGAATTACTTAACATCTGTCCTATAACGAGCATATTCCCCGATATAGTTTAATGACTCAAATTAAAAAGGAATACACTCCACCTCCAGGTCTTCGTCAGTAAAACCCAAATGCCCTTTCCCATAGGTCAGAATTATTTCTTTGGCGTCCTCCAAATGCCACGCACGAGTTGGGGATTTGTTGAGAGAATGAGCAAATGACTCACAAACCAGGGTTGGGTCCTCATGCTTCATCGTCTGGCATCTCTGTGCGGTTCTCTGTCCTGGGTGTCCGCCATCTCTCCCACTCAGCATCTACTTCCTTTTTCTCTGCTCCTAGCTTCCGACCTGGCTTTGAGGAGTGAGTGCTCTCTGCTGGGTACAATCACGGTGGTTCTTTTAAAGGAAGCTGAGAAACATCAGGCATGCAATCGTGGCAGTCTTGAGACCAGTCAGAGGTCCTCTTAACCTGTATTTCCTGCTTACCCTTTACTTCTGTGGCTTTCTGCCTGTCTTTATAGTAAGTATCTTTTTGCTTGACTTAAGGCCTGTTGCCAACAACTGAAGTAGTCTAACTACTTAACCTTCTAACGCACACCTTCAGAATAGACGGGTTATTATTGGAATACCGAAATAAAAAATAGAAAGCTTAGAACTAAAAGAAGTCTTCCAGCTGGGTGTGATGGTGGATGCTTGTACCTCTAGCGCTCAGGAAGCTTTGTGGGAGGATCCCAAGTCTGAGGCCACTCTGCCTAGAAAGAAAAACAAAAACAAAAAAACAAGCGGGGCCAGCAAGATGGCTCAGAGGGTAAAGGTGCTTGCTGCCAAGACCAACAACCTGAGTTTGATCCCTGGAGCCCCCAGAGTGGAAGGAGAAAACCAACTCCCCCGAGTTGCCCTCTGCCCTCCATACATGCTGTGGTACAAACACACACATACCCACAATAAATAAATAAATGTGGGTGTTTTTGTTGTTGTTAAAAAAATAAACAAAATCTAGTGCAAACTTTTTAAAAATTCTCTAGACAAGCAGACCCGAAGGAGGCGTGAAGCGGCATGATCAGAATCCTAACACTGGTTGGTTTCTGGGCCTGGACCCTAGGTGAGCTGGCTCCCTGGAGAGGAGCCCTTCTGCTTTCTACTGTTTCAGGAGTTTAGCATTGTCTTCTAAGGTTACCGCCTGTGGCTGTGTTTTGCTACCATGAAAGAATCGAAAAGCTGCCTTAAAGACCATCCACCAAGCCTGCACTACTGACTGGCCTTTTACAGAGAAAGTCTACCATATACTCCTTACGTGACTGGGCACCGCCGTGCTCCAGTGAAACCTTATTCGCAGGCAACGAAATTCATGTAGGTTTCAAGATCCTCAAAATGTTAGTCTTTTGATTTATTCCAAACATGGAAAGATGCACACAGCATTCTTTGTAGACTGTACAAAAACAGGTCTGGGAGCTGGAGAGGTAGCCCGGTGGTTAAGAGTACTTGTTCCTCTGGCAGAGGACCTGGGTACACACAGTGACTCACAACCATCCATAACTCCAGTTCCAAGGAATCCAACACCCTTTCCTGGCCTTCAGAGACACTAGGCCTGCACGTGGTACACATATTCATAGAGGCCAAATGTTCACACACATAAATATAAATAAATAAATGACTTTTTAAAAATTGCAGGCTGGAGTTGATCTACAGGCTAGTCCACCCAGCCCAGTTAAGCCATGATAGACAGTCTGCTATTTGCAATGATACAATGAAGTTACCTGACAGATTCACTAAAGTTCTGCAGCTTTTTTTTTTTTTTAAGTGAAACAGGAGGCAACCAGTAGCCTGACCTCCAACTCCCAGTCCCCCTGCCTCAGTCCCCCTGCCTCAGTCCCCCTGCCTCAGACTCTGTTGGTCTGGGATTACAGGCATGTACCACCATGCTCAACGTTCACCCATACATTTTTTTCACTACTATATGGGAGGCATTACAGCAAGGAGTAAGATGCAGTCTTCCTTTCTGTGGCTTCACAGTCTAAGCAGGGACTCACGGGACTTCCACAATTATATTTTTAATTAATTATTTCATTTTGCAGGACAGGCGATTGAATTCACGTATACTCAGAAAGTACTCCCCCAGTGAGTAACATCTCCAGCTCATTTTAGGGAATTTAGCTCATTTGGGGAATAGCCAGCATTTATTAATTACTTCCTATGATGTACCTTGCCCTTTAGATAAATCATAATTTCATCTTCATTAACAATGATGTGCACTGGCTCATTCTCATGGTACAAGGGACGGAAGTGATGCCCAGATAGAGCAAGCACTTGGCCCCAGGTCACAGAGCTAGACTAAGACCCCAAGCTGAACCCTGGGGACCCAAGAATCGTGTCAAGTAGACCTTCCCTGGTGTGGCTCCCAGCCACACTGTGATGTCAGCTGCCTCCTTTCCCAGCTCACCCAGTCTGTGAGCACCAGCCACCAACTCCTCATGGGCCTCCCCTGAACTCACACCCGATGCCTGGATTCCTCATCTCAAGCCGACAGAGAGTTTTGATCGTCAGTTAACTTCTGTTTGCTTCTCCCTGAGCTATCCCATTGGTAGGAAAAACACAAATATTCCTCTGTCTCCTCGGTAATCCCCAGGGACAAACACGGTAAACTCAAAGCTGGAAAAAATCAACTAGCAAAACGAAGGAGATAAAAAAGAGGGAGCAGGCAGCTAAAGATACAATACAGTTCAGAATCAAAACTCTGTCACCCCCTATAAATAATGGAAACAACAATTAACGAAAACAGTCACAGAAAGGAGAAGCCCCGAAGCCAGATACAGTGAGGCATGCCTATGATCCGAGCATTCAGAGTAGAGGCAGAGAGATTAGAAGTTCAAGGTCATCCTTGACTATGTAGCAAATTCCAAGCCACCCAGGGACATATGAGACCTTGTCTAAAGAAGAGGAGGAATTTTCACAAGTGGAAGAAGGGAGAAGGAACAAGAGCAAGTCATGGTGGGGGGACAAATACGATGTTTTCCTTCCTTCATGTGAGGAAAGTAAATCACACAGAGACACACACAGACACACACACACAGAGACACACACAGACACAGAGACACACACAGACACACACAGACACACACACACAGACACAGAGACATAAACACAGAGACACACACACACAGACACACACACACACACAGATACACACACACATATACACACATACACACACACATATACACACATATACACACACACATATACACACACATATACACACACATACGTACACACAGACACAAACACACACAGACACACACACAGACATACACAGACACACACATACACACAGAGACACACACACACACAAACAGACATACACAGACACACACATACACACAGAGACACACACACACACACACACAGACATACACACAGAGACACACACACAGACACACACACACACATACGTACACACAAACACACACACACACAGACACACACACACACACACACACACACACACACATGCCCTTGACGTGACGGCAGAA
Source organism: Peromyscus eremicus (assembly GCF_949786415.1). Taxonomy (NCBI): domain Eukaryota; kingdom Metazoa; phylum Chordata; class Mammalia; order Rodentia; family Cricetidae; genus Peromyscus; species Peromyscus eremicus. Next base: position 51,144,737 of record NC_081429.1, on the reverse strand, counting down.
GCAGGAGGCCTATGTTAGCATACGCTGAGGATGGGCAGAGAACTATTGGAATATAAACAAGAGAAGACAACGGAGGATAACCACAAGCGAAATACAATGGTTGTGTGTGTGGAAACTATCAAAACCTATTATCTGTATGCTCGTGTGTTACTGTTTAATTAATAAACAAAACAGGGTGGAGTAATGCAGTCTGCAAGCAGACATTTTGTACAGAGAAGCCGCAAGCCGATGTTCTCAGTTACGAGAGAATCAGGGGAATGAGGCACCCGAGAGCCTTCTCAATGAGGAAGGGAAGGGGAAAGCTACTTGATGATTAAATACAACCACTCAAGAAATCGCCCAAATTAGAGAATTAGTGATGTGAAAGGCACAGTAACAGGACAGGCAATAAACATTGAATCCAATTAAATACAGAAAGAGGACAGACCCTCTGGAGCTGAATGCAAATCAGGACCAAGATGCTCTAAACCCAAACAAATTAAAAATCACAGAAGCGTCGAAATCGGGAGGCAGGAAGACACATGGGCGCACCAAGTCATCTCACTGCCCGGCGGGGATTCATCCGAACCCCGAACCACTCCCCTGGATTTCCCATTGAGTTCTTTCCTTTTTTGAGGCAAGGTCTCGTTATGTACTGTGTACACCAGGCTGCCATGAACTTGCCGTAATCCTCCTGCCTTTGACTCCTGAGTGCTCAGGTGACGGACGGGTGGACATCAGCACATCCTACTTTCCGTTAGTTTTCGTCATTGTTGTTGTTTTCTAGATGGAATGATATTTTAGGGGCTTTTGTTATTATTTTAATCATGTGTATGGTGGGAATAGGTAAATGCATGTGTGGGGTCGGGGGTTGCCTTGAGAGGACAGAGGTGTCTGAGGTTACAGGCCGTTGTGAGCCTCCCATGGGTCCTCTGCAAATGTAGTTTGTGCTCTGAGACACGGAGCCCTCCTCACTCATGATCACTGGAATAGTTAAAGAATGAATGTATCTTCACATTGGGAAATTAATCGTTGAGGTTCGTTCATTCCAGCTTCTCTCCTTCTTTCTGCTCATGCTCAGGTAAACCCAACGCCTTTTAACTGTTTTGTTTGTTATTATATGTGTATGGGGGATGTGTGTGTGTATGTGTGTGTGCATGTACGTGTGTGCATGTGGGGTGTGTGTGTATGCCTGTGTGTGCACGCACATGTTTGTGCACATGAAGGCCACGAAAGTCAGAGGACAGATCAGTCCTCTCCCTCCGCCTTGACACGACTCCAGGATTGAACTCAGGTCCACAGGCTTGTGCAGCAAGTGCCTTTAGCCACTGAGCTATCTTAAAACGATTATTTTTTAGGCATGTGTAATGTCATGTAAAATGATTCCATGTATATAGACGCATAAACTATGTCCATGTCTAGAATATCTGTGTCAGCTGTGACTCACTGGTTATTTTTGGACGGTAACAACAAAAACTCATTCTTATTATGGTCTCGCTGAGTCAAGCACCGTCTTCAAGCTCTTCACATGAATCATTCGATTCGGAAGGAGTGGACACAGTCATCATCCCCTTTTACAAGTGAGGGACCTGGAGCGTGGTGATGCCTCCTGCGGTTTACGCGCTGGGGAATGGTTGGGCTGGGAGTCAAGACCAGCAGCTCAGGCTCTAGAGTCTATGCATTTAATCGTTGCTATACACCGGTTTCCGTAGGACAGGCAGGTCACTGGTTGTTTTTGAGGTATTTGCAATTTTCGTTGATGATGATGTGTGACTTTTTTTTTAAGGTCAAGGATGGTGAGATGATGGCAGTTGCCCCGAACCCCAACAACCTAAGTTACACCCCCGGAACCCACATAGTCAGAGAAGTGAAGGTCAACAAGCTGCCCTCTGACCCCCAAGGCTCGCCGTGCCGTGTCCACACACATGCATGCATGCATGCATGCATGCACGCACGCACGCACACACGCGCACACACAGAGACTAGTAAATAAATAATTAAAAACCCGTGTTTAAAAGGTCCAGTATTAAAAAAAAAAATTAAAAAGTTGTCTACTCCTGAATGTTACCCAAGCTCACAGAGCAGAGCTAAGTGATTTTTTTGTTCCTCTCCTCTCACTAATCTCGGCAGGCTCCCTGGAGGAGGCGAGTGGGGGTTCCGCAGAGCAACTTATTCACAACCACCCAGGCTTCGGAGCAAGAGATAGGCTGAAAATTCAGTGCTCATCATTGCAAAAGGATGAGACATTTATGGGCTCTGGGTAAACTAGCAGGAAGAAATAAGCCTCCTTAGTCCCCATAGGGAGGGAGCACGCACAAGAGAAGAGGCCCAGAGGCCCCAGGCACACACACTCAGGAACCCAGGTTACAGTACCTCTGAACAATTCACCCAGCTGACACAGCTTCATTTGAAACGCCACACGGCAGGTAACCAGCGTGAGCCACTCCTCACCCAGGCTCTGTATAATAAGGGCAGAAGCAGAGAGCAGCTCCCAGGAGGGTAGGGGACCATCTATTTTGTGTCACCCGGGAATGGCACCCTCCTACAACCCCATCGCTTTGACAACGATTCTAAAGCACACACACCCCCCACGCTCCCCCTCCCCCCGTCTCTGTCACTCACCCACAAAATTAATGACTAAAGGAGAGGACCACAAATGCCCAGCCCGTGAAACGCGGAGACAGAGAGGGACAGAGCAAGTTAATAAATAAAACAAGAGCCTGAAGGGAAGAGCTGCTTTGTCAGAATATAAATATTTCCCTTCCCCTTTTATCTTTAATGTAGTGTGAGAAGCTTATTAAAGGGAAATGCCTCCCGTCCCTGGAGCCCTTGCAGGAGCTTGTGGGAAGCTGCTGCGGCTGGCCTGGCCCCATGCTTCTAAACTCTTCCCCCGCTGGAAGCGAGTGGAAAGCGCAGAGCCATAAAGAGGGTCTGGGGAAGAAAAGGGAAGCCATTGTGGCCATTAGGAGCCTTATCTTGATGGGCCTGCTGTCATGTTATGTTAATCGCTGGAAGCCGCCGAGAGACCGAGGAGGAGGAGGAGGAGGAGGAGGAGGGGGGGGGGGGAGGAGGAGGAGGAGGGCCTATTTGCTCAAAGATTTGGCCTTAAATGCAGAGAGATGCTCACACCGCTAGACTTACCCTCTGCGCTGCTGGAGAGCAACACCCAGGTTTAGACAAAGGGGAGTCTGTCTACTGAGGTGAGCAAGGGAGTCCTGTAGGGTATCCTCGGAGGAGCCTCATCTCACATCTACAAGACAGCTAGCACAGGCAGTCCCAATTCCCAGCCCAAAGCATCCTGTTCCTATAGAACAGAAAATGTTCCCCCTCCACACCTTTCTTAAAAACCATAAAAGGAGGATGGGTACAGATGTGGGCATACAAGTAGGCCATGCTGGCCTTGAAGTCATTATATAGCCAAGGAAGGCACTGAACTTCATATCCTCCTGCCTCCGCCTCTCGGGTACTGGGATCTCAGGTTTGTTTTACTGTGCACTGTGCACATAGAGCTGAGGATGGACCCTAGCACCCTGTGCATGCTCGGTAAGTGTCAACTGAGCTATATCCTCAGCCTGAAGCCAGGTAAGTTTGTGAGTTCCAGTGGCTTTTCACGAGGCTGTGCTGATTTTGTTTAACGCTGTCAATTATCTGTAAGGCCAAGTACAGGGCCTGGCCCACATGGCTTTGAAGAATGGTACATGAGCACATGCATTTGAACACCATGAAGAGATTTTTTTTTTTTTTTTTCCTGTTCGCTATTTCTGCCGCCTTTCTAAGAGTCCTTCTGTTCTGGGTCGGGATTCGAGTTCTCCCAGGCTTTGGCAGCTACCATCATTGTTAACATTTGGAGAAATTCAGACCTGTGATTGCAGAAGGAGAGGAGGAAGGCCATTCATATACCAGGTGCCACAGATTAGCTGAACACCAAGGGGCAAAGAGGATAGATAAAATTGGCTGCCAGAAAGGGTGTCTATCGTCTCTTATTTCTTGATAGCTGTCCCAAGAGAGCTAGTCCTGATCACTTTCCTACCACTGTCCTCCCCGCCCCACCCCAGACCACATACCCATGCATTCCGATTTCCTCAATGTCTTGAGTGGAGCAGACATTGTTTTTAAAAGCCTGACTTCCTAGCTCGTTAATACTTGGACCATATATGACCTCATCAAGGGTCTGGAGCTTAGGTACCACCCCATCGTTCCTGATGCAGAACCTCTTTACATCCCCTTCAGCCTTCCATCCTCCACATTTTTTAAATCTTTTTGGGTCTCACACTCATTTTTTGTATGGTGCCTTACCCACGGAATCCCATTTAGCTGTACTACAGACCCCACTCTGAAGCTATGGACTGGATTCATTGCTCATTCCGCTGCACCCCCATTCTCAGAACCAATCATATCTTACGGCAGCGTCTGTGTTACAGACATGTGATTCAGGGATGGTGAAGAAAGCTTAGGTGGTTGCCAGGGAGTTCCTCACCCATCCTTCTGAACAGTGCCTGGGAGCTATTTGAGCTACCTGATTTAACACTCCCTTCCTGCTCAAGCTCTCCAGCCTCCTCTGGGCCGCAGCTGCACTGGGAGCTTGGAACCATGAGAGGGCCTATTTCCAGGGTTCCCACAAACCATGTAGAGGAGGAGGCCTGGGGGCGGGGTAGCACACTTGTATCTGAAGGGCGATTGTGTGGAAGAAGGATTAAATGTGTACTATTTAGATCAATGGAAGCCTTGGGGAGGCAGACTTCAGTTCGATGTAATGAAGGACTTTTTAACAATTAAATGAAGTGAGAACCTTAGAGATAGCCCTCCCTTCATGGAGGTCAGGCAAAGGAGAGATCTCACTGGCAGTATGGCTCATCGGCCAGCAGTACATACACCTGACACTTGGCAATGTGATAAAAGTGGTCCTTCTGGAGTCAGACTGCCCAGATTCGAATCCCAGGTCCAAATGTCACTAGCTTCACAAGCTTGGGTAAATTTTTCAGCCTTTCTAAAATGTCATTTCTGTGTGTGTAATACATGCATACATACATACATACCCATACATAAAGATAAAAACATAATACAAGGAATGGGGTATAGTTTATTAGGAGATGCATTAATTATTTTTAATTGATGTGCAAGGGGCCCTGGGTTTGATCCCCAGAACACAAAATACAAATTTGTATCATTTTTTTTAATAAGGTGATAGAGGGCTCAGCAGTTACGAACACTCTTCTAAAAGACCCAGATTCTGTTCTCAGCACCCACATGGCTGTTCACACCCTTCTGTAACTCCAGGTGCAGGAGATCTTATACTCTCTTCTTTCTTCCTCGGGGATCCAGTCACACAAGCAGTGCACAGACATGTATGCGGCCAAAATAGACATACACACAAAACTAAATTAAAACATTAGGAGGCCAGAGACCTAGCTCAGCCGTTGGGGGCACTTGTTGCTCTTGCAGAAAACCCAGATTTGATTCCCAGAACCCACACAGGGGCTCATGGCCACCCATGACTCCAGTTCCAGGGGATCCAAACCCCTTCCTGGCCTCCACGAGCACAGGGCACACACATGATACACATACATGTATGTAGGCAAAGCACTCATGCATAAAATAAAATGTTAAAAAATGTTTTGAAAACATATTAGGAGTGGGTGTGGTGGCGCACGCCTTTGATCCCCATAGTTAGGAGGCAGAGGCAGGCAGATCCCTGTAAGTTCAAAGGCAGCCTTGTCTACAAAGCAAGTTCTAGGCTATCGAGGCCTACAAAGTGAGACCCTGTCTCAGTGTGTGTGCGTGTGTGTGTGTGTGTGTGTGTGTGTGTGTGTGTGTGTGTACTAGAATCAGCAAGATGGCTGAGTGAGTAAAGAAAGGCACTTGCCACCTAGTCTGACCACTTGAATTAGATTTCCACCCATGACCCACGTGGTAGTCCTCTGACCTCCACACGAGTGCCATGCTATTCACACAGGTGTGCACAAAAATAAACAATAAATGAATGAATAAATATGTAATAATAAAAAAGTAAACCATATTTACAAATCTTCACAATTGCCCATAAGTTTATTTGTTTTTTCGAGGGCTTTTTCTTTTTTTTTTTTTTAACCTTTATCAAGACAACCTATGGGGTGAAGAGAGGGTTCAGCAGTTGAGAGCACTGGCTGCTTTTGCAGAGGGCCAGAGTTCGGTCCCCAGCATCCACATGGAGGCTCACAACCATCTGTAACTACAAGTGTAGGGGGTCTGGTGCCCTCTTCTGGCTGCCATGTGCTCCTGCACGCATGTGGTGCACATACATGTATTCAGGTGCACACGCAAACATAAAACATCTATTTTAAAGTGTTTTTTTTTTTAAATAGTAGTATGGTGTTTTAACCTCCAGCTGCTCAAAGCCCTTACTGGCTTATAGAAGTCAAAAAAGAGTAGTTGCCATTTTTTACTTGCTAAAACATGAAATAGCATTTTTGTAACGTATTGGTTTGCTTTTGTTTTCTTTGCCAGGAATAAAACCCAGGGCCTTGAATGTGTAGGCTGTCTCAGTGAGCTCCTTGCTCAGCTGTAAGTGACTGATGGTTGTGTTTTAAGGATGGTTAGCCAGACTTTACACACAGGGGAGGTCATAGAGGTCAGCACAGGGACCACTGACCAGGACTCTGCCGTGGGGCAGGTTAGGCTCGACTCCTATAACAATTCTTTATTCTGCACACATATATAAATACCAGCTTCAACGCTGAAACATTCAGAAACCTTGAGGAGAAAAAGTATTTTAAACGAACACATCGAACTGCACAGTGGCATCCACTGGTGCCAAGTCTCCCGGGTGGTTTGGATGCAGATGCTGTTGCCAAGGGCTCCCCAGGCAGCCGGCAGCCGGCCCTGGCCTTTCCTTTGCAAATACATCACCTCAGGTGAGGGACACCAAGAACAGCCACCTTCACCAGCTGTCCCCCAGGACTCCCAGATGCCACCCCAACCCCAGTCCCCGCAAGGCCCTGAGCTCGGGACGGCATTCCACAGGCTGTGTCAATCTAGACCGTTGTGTTGGGCACTCTAAACGAAACGGGCCAGGCAAAAAAAAAGAGGAGACCCTGTCTCGAAAAAAATAAATAAATAAATAAAAGAGGTGAGCTGAACACTGTGAGAATATACCGCTGCCTTTTATTTATTTATTTATTTTTATTTTATTATTATTATTATTATTATTATTATTATTATTATTATTATTGCATTTCCCATTAGATCAGCCTCTGAGGGGAGAGATGTTGATCTTGCCTAGGAGAGAAACCAGGATTTTGCTTTTTCCTATTATTTTTATGTAACACCTTTCTTGGTTCCAAGAGACCCAGCCTAAAAACGGACATGGGTGGAAATAACCATGGAAGGCCCAAAATATCTTTCCTGTGGGGGTATAAGCATCCAGATTTGGAAAAGAAATCTTTCTCTTCAACAGCTCCTGCAGGCTGTGGTAACTCATAAACATCATCTCTGCGGGCTATTGGTTCATCATCAGAACTAGTCATAGGGAGGGAAGCCCGGCTTTGCTCTGCCCAGCCACTCCCCTCCAAAGCTGTCTCTCTCCGCGGCACACAGAGCATGCTGGCGGCCTTCTGAGGACCCGCTAGCCTCCATCACCCGTCTTCCTAAATTGCCTCTTTAAACCTTTACCAGTGGTAAGTGACGACCTTTCGTTGATCATTTACAGCCTCCTGGCTCATCATATCATCTCTCTGAGTCATCGCGCCCCCAGGAGACAGGTGCTAGTGACATTCCCACCACTTTGCAGATGGGAAATGAAGGCCACAAGAAGGAACTCGCTCAAAGCCACAATGAGCTGACCAGCTAGCTACTAAATAAGGGTTCAAATCCATAAAACCTGGGCTTTCCACCATCCCTCCCAAAACATACCCATAAGCAAAGAGTGCGGGATGTGTGTGTGTGTGTGTGTGTGTGTGTGTGTGTGTGTGTGTGTGCAGTGGACCCCTGGACTGTCTTACCCTCTTCTCGGCGGTAAAACAGAGCTTTCAAAATAGTTGGTGGGAAAATTCTCCCCTGCCTCCTAGCAGAGTGAGAAATGTGAGCTGGTCACCAGGGGAGGTGGCCTCTATGCTTTATAATGATCGGGTCTCCCACAAACATCCTGGACCTGGGATGCCCTCTGGGACAGCTGGCTGCTGGAGGCGCTAGACTGAACCGCAGCCTCCCGGAGCTTCCCTGGGAACACCTGAGTTGACTGTTTCTCCTCACTCTGGGGGGGCTTGCTCCAGGCCAGACGCACTTAGAGCAGCTCTTGCTCTTCAGGGCGGGCTAAATTTCACCCCTTTCTTTCCTCTCACACCTCCCCCACCCCTCTCCCCTTTCTTATTCAAGGAAAGAATGGGTTCAAAGTTCCTTCCTGACGGTCCCGCAGGACCTGGGCCTCTCTCTCTCTCTAACTTGGTACCCTGGTCTGCAGAGTGGCTCAGATGAAGAGCAGCCAGTAGCAAGGGCTGTTGTGGACGAAGGGTCGGGGAGTGAGGGGGTGAGGGCTTAGCAGGATGTCTCCGGCGTGGTGAGCATTCAACGTTAGCAGTTCATAAAAATAGCAAGGATCCGGCGAGCCCCAGACGCCCGAGGCAGTCAGCTGGCTCGCTCCCAACGGCTCAGCTGGGATTTAAGTTAGGACATCACCAGCCCAGGGTGCCAAAACAAAGCAGGACCAATCTGGTCTTTAGAACTAGGGCTTTAAAGCAGGGGGCCATCTCTGGGGGTCCCCCGGACGAACTTTGTAAATGGAAGGCCGGGGAAGAGAAGGGGTGAAGTTTCACGGGGAGACCAAAGCGCCTTTTGCTGAAGTGAGAAGTCTGTCGCGGTTTTTTGTTTTTGTTTTTTTTTTGTTTACCTCCTCTCTAGATGTTTCCGCGGCCTCCGGGGCTGTCTTGTTTCCCCCCCCCCCCTCCTCTCATCAGAAGCTCTTCCCGGGTCTGCCGGAGGCCACAGGAACAGGAGGCAGCCCCTTCCCCAGCTCAGACACCAGCAGAGACGACCCCTCCTTCCTCTGCTGCTGAGGTCACGCTGGACCTCAGCTAAGGTTCTCCCGGGCCCTTCCAGATGAGGTCCAGCTGCGGGGGGCCACCTCCGGGGACTGGCTGCCAGCAGATCGGCCACCCTCACCAACTTCTCCTACGCAGAAGCCACCCTGATAAAAACAGGGGCGCAGGAACCTAAACACGTGGATTTTAATATGTCGGTGCTTTCTTTCAGCCAATTCATTTCACACCTCTAGCTTCAGCGTTCTTACCTAGAGAAGAACGTTGTGAATTCGAGACCTTTCTGAAAACAACCCCCTGAGTCGTTCCCCAGTGCAGCTCCCCTGTTTTGATGTCTCTTGTTCTTTTCTTAACATTTTCCCGCACTTATTTATTTTGCGTGTACGTATGTGGCACCTGCGTGGCCGTGCAGGCCACAGCCCATGTGTGGAAGCCGTGGAACAATGAGAGGAAATCAGTTTTCTCTGTCTACCAAGTGGGTTCCAGGGAGGGAATCCAGGTCATCCAATTTGGTGTCAAATGCCTTTTATACCTGCTGAACCATCTCACTGGCTCCTAAATACATATTTTCAAATAAGGTGAAGGAAGTCATGAGCTTTTCCTACATGCTTTTCCAGTTGAAGTGGGCCATGGTAATTCACTGACTCAGTCATTTATTATCCCACTGCAGTCAATGTCCCCAGGATTTAAATAAACTTTTGTGACTACCAATAAACAGAATAACCAGTGGGTGAGCAGGGAATTCAATGCAAGGACAGATTTCTCAACATATTAGTAAGAGTAAACTAAGAAATAAAGGGCTTCTCTGTTCCCGTACAGGGGCTTCAGCAGTCAACATTCAAATAAAAGCCGCTTTAACCAGCTTGCACTTTCAAAGCCAAAGCTAACACCACACAACAGAGCGCTTCCTGCTAAATTCACAAGGTAAAACCAAGTCCGGGAGGGACCAAGGTTTTCACACGTAAAGGAAATCTCAAAAAGCTCTCTCCCGTCTCTCAGGCACTTTTCAACCTGCTGTCTCCCCGAGGGGACAGGACCAGGTCACGCCCCTACTCCTGCTCAGGTGAAGAACCATTCTCAAATTAGATCACAATGAGGGGCAGCCAAGCTGTAATGATCTGTGTTTATTTAGTAAATGGGTTGATTGCCCTCATTTGTGAAGGAGATTAAGGGTTCATTTCCCAACTGCAAGGAGAACCGATTTCTCGAAGGGCGACCCCAGATAATTAAGAGGAAAGAAACCAAAATTCAGATGTCTCCCCACTTGCTCCAGCACCACCCCACTCCTTCCCACCCCATCTTGGCCTTTGGGGGGTGGGGTGGGGTGGGGGTGGGGGCTTCTCTGCCAGGTACTCAACGCCATGGGTTCTCTGAGTTTTCAGAGCAAGGATTTGGTAAACAAAGGCTTAGGAATCCTTCGTCCCCTTCAAACTGACATCTGGTGAATTTGAGATCAACAGTTTCTCTCTCCCCCAGCTCCCCCGGCTTTGAAGAGCAAATGTTTCAAGGTTCGCATTCTCTGCCTTTCACAGACTTTCTAATCAAGTGGAGTCAAACCACTTTGTCTACACCTTAATTGAAGAGCCTGGGCTCTAGAGTTTAAAGTGCTATTTATAATAATAGGGAGGAGGCGGGGTAGGGGGGGAGTAAGTGGAAATGGGAAGGGAAGAGAAGCCATGGGCACGTGGCCCTTAAGGGAACACTCAGTGTGTCTAGCATGGACTTCTTGAGACAAACCACACAGGTGGGGTGTCAGTCAGAAGGGGCAGGGAAGAGACCCTGCTCACTTCTATGTTATACACCCACAAGAACCCCAACCAATGAGAGTCCTTCTGAGTCCAGAAAACCCCAGACAGAGCCATACCACACAGCGGAAATTCCTCTGGGGACAAGCTCTGGGTTGACCAGACTGGACCTTCGCCGAGGGTGTGGAGTTAATCAGGAGGACCCCAGGAGTCTTCGTGGCCACTGAGAGAGGGAAGAAATGCAGAGCCCCGGGTCCCGACTGGCACACACCAGAGTGGGCAGTTCACTGACTTAATACAGTTCTCAAGATAAGGAAACAAACTCCTGCTTCCTGTTTTCTCATCAACTATTTAAAATCCTGGCTTCATATTAGACCCTCTTGGGGAGCTTTTAACAGAAGTTAAAACACTAGGGAAGCAGGGTTTTAAAAATTCAGGGCCTTCGCTACCACCCCTTTGAGAATCAACTTTCTTCCAACTCGAAGCCGGTTCCCTCAGACCACTTAATTTAGTTTGTGTCTCCCACGTCTGTGTTCGATTTAGAAGAAACAGCCGTGCTTTAGGCCGGGGTCCTCAGGATCCTGAGGTCTTTTGTCCCTACCTGTACCCTGTCTATGCCTTTTGAAATCCGCCCCGCCCCCACAAGCCCCCCCATACTGAACTTCCTATGATGGATGAACTACGCAATTTGATTCAACAAAGCAAATGTCCACCTTGAGGATGCCAGAGCAGACAAATAAAATGGAATCCCTGCTGGGGTCGCCAAGCAGGAAGGGAGCAGGAGCATTTAATCAAGTGTGATGCCACCAGCCGGGCACACTGATCATACAGGACTAGCGTTGGCTGTGGATATTGAAAGGGAGTTCATCAATACAACATGGTGTCACAGACCCCAACTCCTGTCTCTCACTCCTTCTCCAAGTCCTAGACATCAACAGAAGGGAAGGAGGTCATGTCTGTTTGTGTTTATATCGCATACAACAAACTATTGCTGACACCCAGGGCCAGATTCAGGGGCTACCACGAGCGAGGCAAGAACGGAAGCCTAGCAGATCAGACGTGCAATCAAAGACTTGGGGCCCTCTCACTTTGGAAGAAGAGAAGTTGAAGGACAAGGACAGTAGCAGCCCCCACATCACGCTCAGGATGGTAGAATGCCTTAGCAAATGTAGTTCTCCTCACAACCCAGGAGAAAGAGGTTCTCCCGAGCTTTTATAGATAATCTGCAGTCAATACATTGATTGCACTCCTATTATATTTTCCTGTTTTGTTTTGTTTTTTTTCTTGCTTTTTTTTTTTTTTTTTAATACAGGGTCTCATGTATCCCAGGCTAGCCTTGAGCTTGCTATGCAGCAGAATACGGTGTGACCTTGAAGTACTAATCCTCCTGCCTCTGTCTCCTGAGTACTGAGATTACCGAGCAAGCTGCTAGGCCAGGTCTTAGGCAGTGCTAGGAAATCTACCCTGGGCCTTCGTGCCTGCCAGGCAAGCCCTTACCAACCAGCCACATCCCTGGCGGCCCTGTTCTCGAGTTCTTTAACCAGGTGGGCCCAGCAACACAAAGGTCTCTGCAGGACCGAAACTGGCTACTCAGCTGGGAGTGGATGCTTCTCCTAGGCTCCTGGCGATGACGTGGTCAGCTTTCTGAAGCTGTGGGCCCACCCCGACAGGAAAGTCAGAAGAAACACATACTCAGCGTTTTCCTGGCATACAGTTGGTAGGGTTTTCCCTGGTTGTTTAGGGCATGGTAGGGTTTTGAGGGCGGGAAGAGAGCCAGGAACAGCCCCTCCCCCGCATCCTGACTTGGGTTTTTTTTTTTTTTCTCTCTTCCTCCTCCTCTTCTTTCTCTTTCATTCTTTATCATTTTATTTTTCTTATATGGGTATGGGCATTTGGCCTGCATCTATGTCTGGGTACCACATGCATGCCGGGTACCTGGGGAGGGGGGCAAAAGAAGGCATTTGATCCCTAGATTCCCTGTAGCTGGAGTTAACACAGTTGTGAGCTGGGACTTGAACCCAGGACCTCTGGAAGAACAGCTGTTGTTCTTGACCACCGAGCCATCTCTCCAGCCCCGGTCTTTTCTTCTTGAAACAGGTGTTTCTCGTCCCTTCCTAAGCTCCCTCTCACTCCCTTCTCCCTTTACCTTCCTCTCTCTCCTTCTAGTGTTCCTGCTGCTTCCATTTCATCGCCCTCCACCTGCCCCGCCGCCCGGCAGCCCTCGCCTCCTCCAGCCTGCTACTGCCCCTCGACTTTTCACTGTATACTTACACTCAGACTCCCCAAACGAAGAAGAATCTAATTAGGGGGCCACTCTGTATCCCGCCGACACCTGTTGGGCAATGATCTCATGACAGACCGTCCCGAGGCTGGGTCACATCATCTATTCATGACTCAGTCTATGAGGTCAGGGGTCATGTGGTCCAAGGATGGCGAAGTCGGTCTGAGGAAGTGAACCGTGGGAGTAGCAGCTGTTCCGCTTCAGAATAGCAGCAGAGAGCTTGAGCCTCCTAAATAATATCCCAGGAACCAGCCTCACATCATACAACCAGTCACTGTCCAAGACCCCGCCCCCCCTCCCCCCGCCGTGTGTGTGTGTGTGTGTGTGTGTGTGTGTGTGTGTGTGTGTGTATCTCCCCTGTCTCTCTCTCCATCTCCCTTTCCTCTTCCCTGTCTCTCTGTCTCTCTCCCTTCCATGTCTCTCTGTCTCTGTCTCTCTGTCTCTCTGTCTCTGTCACACACACACACACACACACACACACACACTCACACACACACACACTACTCCCTCACAGTTCTCATGTTTCCAGCCTTCATTTCAAACTGTGATCAGGCCGAGTGAGGACTGTGGGGACTGAGGGCGTTCTGTAAGGTATCAGTGACACACACACTGGTTTGGAGTAGAAGTCTGGGTCAGAGGTTCCCAAGCCTGACTAATTCAAAAGAATCACCTAGTAAGCTTTAAAAGAATTTAATCTCCAAGTCCTATGCCAGAGATTCTGATCCAACATGTCTGAGGTGGGCTCAAGCTTCCGAATCTCCTCTCCTCCCCTCCCCTCCCCTCTCCTCTCCTCCCCTCCCCTCGCCTCCCCTTCCCCTATTCTCCTCTTCTCTCCTCCCCTCCCCTCCCCTCCCCTCTCCTCTCTCCCCTCCCCTCCCCTCCCCTCTCCTCTCCTCTCCTCTCTCCCATTCCCCCCTCCATCCCTCTCTCCTCCGCTCTCCCCCCCTCCCCTCCCCCCTCCCCTCCCCCCTCCCCTCTTCTCTCCCCTCCCCTCCTCTCTCCCCTCCTCTCTCCCCTCCCCTCCCCTCTCCTCTCCTCTCTCCCATCCCCCCCTCCATCCCTCTTTCCTCCCCACTCTTCAGGTGATTCTGGTGACCAGCTAGGTGTGAGGGCCACTGTTCTAACTCCCATCTTCTAGAAGATTCTCTGGGACTTCCACCACTGCTACTAGGAGTCTGTTTCCTGCTGTTCTCCTGCTAGCTCTCTGCCGCTAGGGTCTGCATTCTCTTACAGGGATAGCCTAAAAAATTACCAAGTTTCCTGCCTGTCTTAGTGGCCAAGAGCGAACTTAGATGCCCACTAGGGCGGTCGCAGCAGCGGGAACTATTTGTTCCTTGGAAAAGGAGAGTAAGTTGACGGTCTCTCTCACACGGGCTGAAACAACGTGAGTGCATACTCAAGGGCCGTCGCTAACTTAGGCCTGATATCCCAAATGCCAACATCCTAAGGCTTCTCTACACTAACAACAACAGAGATATTTACGCCATGGAGTGCAGTGTCAAGTACCGTACAGATCTAAGCTTTAGTCTAGGCCTGACTGCTGTCAAAAGGAACCTCTACCTGGAATCTCCAGGGCTGTTATGAAGTCAGCCACACTGTATCTATAGCACCTGGCACTGTGTAAACAGTGGTCACTATATTTTAAATGTGACTACTTGGATGCTCAAAACAACAGGAAAAGGAAGTTCTAGAAGCCCATTAGTGTCCTAGAACAGCTCTTAGGGCTACCTGTGTGCATATTTTTTCAAGCTCACCGACGACAGGTTGGCTTGACACCCACCATGGCAGCAGTATTTATAGCCTGGAAATTGGGAAAGGTACAGACCCAGGCTTTTCTTCTAGACAGTCATTATAAACATGCACCAGCATACCGCTGTAAATATATATATATATATACTTCAGCAAAGGGTCAGAGTCACAAATATGCTGCTAAACGGTCTTTTTATTTCATCTCATGCATCACATAACAAGTCCAGAGTGCTGTCCTGTTCTGATGATTTCCTTGTGCCTGGGTCACCAGCCTTTTACAGCTCTTCTTAGACCACGAATCCCCTCCACACACTGGAGGGAGCTACGGAGGAGGCTAGGTGACGGCCTGAGGCAGGACAGGAAGTCAGTCATGAAAAGCAGCACCAAGCCGCCTGCACTGGCCACCTCTGCGCTCTTCCCACACCTTAGCGCCACACAGAGCAGCACGGAGCTGCAGGTAGCAATTACCCACAATGCTCTCACCTCATAACCCAGATGGCCCAAGTCTCCCTCAGACTGTGCTCAAAATCCAATGTCCTTTGAATGCAGACATGATCCCCTGGAGTAATCCCCTTACTCTCTTGCACCCAGAGGGTTCCCCAGAATTGCTGATGGTCTCTCACGAGGTAGCTTCCTCAACATTCTCTTTCCCTTGGGCCGTAGACGTGCCTTTGAAGAGAGTTGTCCAGAGTCAGTGTTCCGTTCTGACCGTACCCGATGCAAGGGGCGCTGTCGCTAGTCACCACTGTGTTCCCTATCCTGAGACTGTGGGGTCAGCAGCCCAAGAGCTGTTTCTCTCTGTGTCCTCACCTTGACCGCCCTCCAGCCAAGCACGGCCAGCATCCTTCCGCTCCGATGAGTCTACCATACCTTGGTGTGATCCCCACTGCCTCTTAAGTGAGGCCAGGCCAGGGACTTTTCTCTAATGCACGCAATATGGCAAAAGCCACAGGCTGTCACTTCAGGATTAGGCTACAAAGACCGTGGCTTCCCTCTGTAGTCTGGGTCATTCTCCCTCTCAGTTTCCCTCACCCGCACTCCAAGCTCTCTTTCCTTCTGGGCTTTTGCTCTGAAGGAAGTTTCATGTTTTGAGGGCCCTCAGGAGAGGTCTGAATGAGGAGAAACTGATGGTTTTGGCCACCACCTGAGGCCTGGCCAGACGCCACTCGAGTCTGAAAGTGGGTCCTTCAATGAAGTCGTAACTAACACCCTGCTTGCAAAGAGGAGATGGACTCCAAGCCGGGGCAAGCTGAGTGCACCCAGATTCCTGACACTCAGAAACTGTGACAAACCAAGCATTTGTTATTTCTAAGCTGTCAAATGGGGGGGGGTACTTGTTATACAACAATAAATAACTCATAAAATTCTTAACCAATGAAGATGTTGGTCCAACAGACTCAGTAACCGAATCTGCTGTATAAATCATCTCGGCCCATGCACCACACATGAGCACCATTACAGTATGGCCTTCCTCTTCTTCAATCTGGACATCTCCAACTTCCACCACCACATTTGAAACTACTTTAAAGATAAAAATGTTCCCTTTTGGACGGAGAACAAGCCAACACGATAAACTAAGACGAACACAAGCTGATGGCAAGCTGGCAGTTGGATATCTCAAACTTTCAGGGTTATAATGTCAAAACTATCTGCCAAAAGAGAGGCCAGAAAGAGGAGTGTGTGTTCCAAGATGCCCTTTCTGGTCTTTCATGAACGATTCTTGCAGCCAGAGTTTCATTCCAACCACAGGACTGTGGCACCACGTGGCCATTTTCAAATCTGCCCTGACATCAGAATCCAATTCAGCTAGATAAACCTGGGACTTAGCCAAGATAAGTAGTACTTGAAAAGATGGAGCTAATGACTACCACCACTTTCTTTGGGGCCATAGATGACTATGGTGTGAAGAAATAAAAGGCTTTGTTGTTTTAAAGGGCAGGGACGATTGGAAGTTCTGCAGCAGACAGTTACAAAATTTTCCAGCCCTGGCTTTCCAAAGAAGATACCAGTAAGAGGCTTTGGGAGCTGGGTGTGGGAGGTGTTGCTTGGAAAGAAAATTAATCCTGGGGAGAAGGTAAACCAACATTTGCACATTTGCCAGAGAACCCAGGCAGGCTTGGCCCCTGACATTGTGAACTTACCTTCTCTGGCCTACTCCTTTATAACATGGCTCCTTAAAACCATAGCATTTTTGTTTCTGCTTGTTTTTATCACAGCATTTGACATCAGGCAAACACAGAAAGCTATAGCATCACCTCCCACAAACAGTAGTCTCTCTCTCTCTCTCTCTCTCTCTCTCTCTCTCTCTCTCTCTCTCTCTCTCGATTATCTGAACTGAATTAGGACCTCACTTTGTAGCTCTCTGGAATTCACTAGGTAGACCAGGCTGGCCTCGAGCTCACGGAGATATGACATGCCTGCCTCTGCCTTCCCAAGTGCTGGGATTAAAGGCGTTCCACGCTACAACGGGCACAAACAGTAAATTCTTATTTTCCTGGAGTAATTTTGGATTGAGATTTTTTTGTTTGTTTGTTTGTCTATTTTGGTTTGGCTTGGTTATTTTGTAGTATGAAGGATTGAATCTAGGGCCTCTCCCACACTAGGCGATTGCTCAATACTGAGCTACAGCCCCAAGCCCAGACTGAGTGTTGCTGTTATTGTTTTAAATCATCTTTACAAACAGTCTCCCCACCCCAGCTCCTAAACTCTCCCTCTGCTTCTCTACTACTTCTGCATTTATCTGCCAGGGACAGAGCAAAAGGACTCAACAGCTGTGACATTCCCTTCTAGGATGGGTTTCCTGCACCTCATGCACAGATCACTTTAAAAATATTGCATTTGCTTCTTCTATATTGGCTCATCCCACCCCCTCTTCCTAAATCATTATTCCTGTTGCCTAACATCAGAAGCTGTCTGGGACTATAAGGATGAGTAGCTCATCAACTAACTGGGTTTGGTTGCATTTGAGGCAGAGTTCTAGCCTGTCAGTTTTCATTTGACTTGACGACAGAGCTCGGCATTGCTCCCCCAGCACGCAGAGAGGAGTTAGATCAGTGGCCTAATGAATAGGCATGAAAATTTGATTCCAAAAAGGAGGACATCCTGAACCCCATGGGGACAAGAAAGGAATCCAAGCCCCACCACCCACACTCTCAATGACAAAGCAAAACAGCTCCGATGCCTCCAACATCTCCCAACAAACAGCAACACACACAATGGTCGGTGATAGGAATGAGGATTTAGAAAGCAGAAGATGGAGTCCTGAAGAAGGTACACTTTTAAAAAAGGAAAAGGTTGCCTATTCATCTTTATTGCTTTGAGGCAGATACTCAAAGGGGGGGGGGGGTTGGAATCTGGTATGAAGGGTAACCTGATGCTTAGAAGGAAAGTAGTGATTTCCATCGCAGGCCAGATGGGGGTGTCAACCGTCTGACAGGGGGCTCTGCTCTTTAGACCCGCTAATGGGAGCACAAAAGAACGCTGAAGTGGAAGGAAAGATTTCAGCAAACCTCTGAGATAAAGTAAATAAAAGAAAGCTACAAGAAGCCCAAATCTGGAAGAAAAGGGAATCCAATTGTCTTAAATTCGAGAATCAGCTTTTTCCTAGATGGAGAAACTGTATCCTGGAGGCAGTGACTTCGGCCAGCATTCAACATTCAAACTGATCAAAAATCACTCAAGCACCAACAGCCCACTGAGACAGGCAGAAGGACTCAGCCAGGAATAACGTTTTTTAGAGTGAGGCTGCCGAGGCGACAGAGAGATTCAACGATTCAGCTTGTCACTTCCCTGCACGGGAATTCATAATATTCATGATATTCCTTGCTGGCCCCTCTGTGAGGGCAGAGGCCCCTTAGTAACTTCCGACCGGTCCGGGGCAGCCAGACAACGCGCACGGGCGCCCAGTGCCTGGAGCAGGGTGAAGATTTGACCAAGAACAAAAGAACGCTTGCCAATCAGAAAACGCTACCCCAGAAGGAAAATAACCCCTCTTTGTGTCTCGAAAGCCCTTTAATTAGCAAATGCCCTGGTTTCTAACGCGCATTAAAAACTTTTTCTATGTAGATTCCAAGTGGAAAGATCAAATGGTTGTTTCTGCAACGAAGATGAGATCCCCGAAGGCCACACACCGCAGAACGGAGGGAAAACAGGGCAACCGAAGGCGCTCTGTAAATCGTACAGAGAGTTCCGGGGCACTCGGTCTCAGGTTACTTTCGTACGCATTCCCCCAGCGCTGCCTTAGCCTTCTCCAAAAGCCCCTGGAACCTCTCGGGCTCCCCACGCGCGCGCGCGGGGGCGGGGTGGCTGGCTCTTGAGTCTCTCGCACCCCCAGCTCTGGGCCCTCTCCTCCGAGGGTCTGCACTTCCTCCCGCCTCAAGTTCCCCTCCCACCCGGGCCGAGTCTGGTTTCTCCTTCCAGGCAGCCCCCCTCTTCCAGGGAGAGAGAGGGGATCTGTGGCTTCATGGGGCCGTTTGGGGTATGGGGAGAGAGAGAAAAAAAAAAGCGATCCTCAGTCGCACCCCCTTCTGGACCCACACTGATGCTAACCAAAAGCCTCCCGCCCAAGCCAGCCAGGCAAGGCTAACGTGACTCCGGGTCACGTCTCTCCGCCCCAGCTCTGCGCTATTCTCAGCTTCTCGCCAAAAGCCTTTGGCGAATGCGCCCTTCCGCTCAGGAATGTGTGTTTTAGGGTACCCGGAAGACGAACTGATCTTTCAGGCAAATTCCCTTTCTGGTGTGCGTTCTTCTCCCCTGAGCACATTCTGGGTAAAAGTTTTCCTTAACTTTTTTTTTTTTTTTTTTTCCTCCCGGTCCCCCGCCCCTCCCCTCAGGAATCCGCCCAGAGCGCTCCAGGCCCCGCCCCCCTCGTTCCCTCGGCCGCCCCTTCCGACTTCCACCCAATCGGAAGGCGGCGACAGAGAAAACAAAGCGCGCTATTGGGCCTCCGGAGGGCTCGGGGCCCGCCCCCGGAGTGGTTTGTGAATGGGGGGAGGGGAGGGGGCGGGGCGGCCCCAATCCCTGCGAGCCCGACGCTTCTTCTAGCCACCAGCGCGGCTCCCAGGCGTTACTCTGCGCTCCTTCCCTGGCGGGCGGTGGCGGCGGCGGCGGCGGCGGCGGACGCGGGGACTGCGCGGGGCAGGAGAGGCCGGCTGCAGGCAGGCCGCCGGTGCAGGAGCCTCGGCGCTTCGGATTCCACGCAACTGGGTTTCCAAAGAGAACTCGCCCAGCCCCGTCGCTCCTGGGCAGGGATCGGACTCAAATCGAGAACCAGACGTTTGGCTGAAACTTGGAGCCGACCTTCCCGGGGCTGAAGGAGGCTCGAGGTTTGGAGGAGGAGGAGGAGGAGGCGGCGGTGGCGGCTGCCCGCGGGGCCTCAAGGCGAGAAGGCGGAGCTGCACCGCCGAGGCGGCGGCCCGGGCGAGCAGGCAGGGGACGCCGGGCTCTGGCCTGGTGGAGGCCCGACTCGGTGTAGGGGACGTGGGCATCGCCGTGCGCCCGGGGCTCGAGAGACTTGGGCAAACTTTGGAAGGTAACCGGAGACGCTTGTAGCCCGTCACCGAAGAGAAGAAAGCCGCACCGTTACGTCTCGGCGGGGAGGGTAAGGCGACACTCCCCCCCCTAACCCCCCCAGCCCAGGCCCAGGAGAGTGAGCCCCCCGCGGCCGCGTGAGTGCCACGCGGAGGCGGCTGCGGCGCCCCCTCGGCTGGCGGCCTCGCCCCCGCCGTGCAAGCACCCTAGCGCCCTCGGCTCCGCGCCGCCCACGGCCCGGCCCCGGCGCCGGGAGGACTCTCATGCGCCGGGCGCGGCGGCGCCTCCCTGCATCCCAGCCGCTCCCCAGCGCCTCGTCTTTTTCCTCCAGCTGAGAACGCTGCTGCACTCGCGGCCCGCGGCGATGCGGGGCCCCGGCACTGCGGCTTCGCACCCGCCCCTGGGCCTGTGCGCCCTGGTGCTGGCGCTTCTGGGCGCGCTGCCCGCGGGCACCCGGGCTCAGCCGTACCACGGCGAGAAGGGCATCTCGGTCCCGGACCACGGCTTCTGCCAGCCCATCTCCATCCCGTTGTGCACGGATATCGCCTACAACCAGACCATCCTGCCCAACCTGCTGGGCCACACGAACCAAGAGGACGCGGGCCTCGAGGTGCACCAGTTCTACCCGCTGGTGAAGGTGCAGTGTTCTCCCGAGCTGCGCTTCTTTTTGTGCTCCATGTACGCGCCCGTGTGCACCGTGCTCGACCAAGCCATTCCTCCGTGCCGCTCCCTGTGCGAGCGCGCCCGCCAGGGCTGCGAGGCTCTCATGAACAAGTTCGGCTTCCAGTGGCCTGAGCGACTGCGCTGCGAGAACTTCCCGGTGCACGGCGCCGGCGAGATCTGCGTGGGCCAGAACACGTCCGACGGCTCCGGGGGCGCGGGCGGCAGCCCCACCGCCTACCCTACGGCTCCCTACCTGCCAGACCCGCCTTTCACGGCCATGGCCCCCTCAGATGGCAGAGGCCGGTGGTCTTTCCCCTTCTCGTGCCCGCGCCAGCTCAAAGTGCCCCCCTACCTGGGCTACCGCTTCCTAGGTGAGCGCGACTGCGGTGCCCCGTGTGAGCCGGGCCGCGCTAACGGCCTCATGTACTTTAAAGAAGAGGAGAGGCGTTTCGCCCGCCTCTGGGTGGGTGTGTGGTCGGTGCTGTGCTGCGCCTCGACGCTCTTCACGGTGCTCACCTACCTGGTGGACATGCGGCGCTTCAGCTACCCAGAGCGACCCATCATCTTCCTGTCGGGCTGCTACTTCATGGTGGCCGTAGCGCACGTGGCGGGCTTCCTGCTGGAGGACCGTGCCGTGTGCGTGGAGCGCTTCTCGGACGATGGCTACCGCACGGTGGCGCAGGGCACCAAGAAGGAGGGCTGCACCATCCTCTTCATGGTGCTTTACTTCTTCGGCATGGCCAGCTCCATCTGGTGGGTCATTCTGTCCCTCACTTGGTTCCTGGCGGCTGGCATGAAGTGGGGCCACGAGGCCATCGAGGCCAACTCGCAGTACTTTCACCTGGCCGCGTGGGCTGTGCCGGCGGTCAAGACAATCACCATCTTGGCCATGGGCCAGGTGGACGGGGACCTGCTGAGTGGCGTGTGCTACGTGGGCCTGTCTAGTGTGGATGCGCTGCGGGGCTTCGTGCTGGCGCCCCTGTTCGTCTACCTCTTCATCGGCACGTCCTTCCTGCTGGCCGGCTTTGTGTCTCTCTTTCGCATCCGCACCATCATGAAGCATGACGGCACCAAGACGGAGAAGCTGGAGAAGCTCATGGTGCGCATCGGCGTCTTCAGCGTGCTCTACACCGTGCCGGCCACCATCGTGCTGGCCTGCTACTTCTACGAGCAGGCCTTCCGCGAGCACTGGGAGCGCACCTGGCTCCTGCAGACCTGCAAGAGCTACGCGGTGCCCTGCCCTCCGGGCCACTTCCCGCCCATGAGCCCGGACTTCACCGTCTTCATGATCAAGTACCTGATGACCATGATCGTGGGCATCACGACCGGCTTCTGGATCTGGTCGGGCAAGACCCTGCAGTCATGGCGTCGCTTCTACCATAGACTAAGCCACAGCAGTAAGGGGGAGACTGCGGTATGAACCCCGGTCCTTCCCCGACCCTTGCCACTTCCTACCCCCTTGGAGGAGGAGAGGCGTGGTAGGGAAAAAAACTGCTGGGCGGGGACTTGTTTCTGTAGGCTACCCCCTCCTCCACTGAGCTTTAACATGGAAGTGAGAAGTTATTTGGAGGTGAGAAGAGATTTGGGGTGAGAGGCGGTTTTGAGAGGGGGCCTGAGTGAAAAGTCAGAAGGCAGTGTGGATGAAAAAGACTTCTGGTTAAGACTTGCGGGATGATGCTAACTGTGAAAGATAGGGGCCGGCCAGGGCCTTCAGGGAGAGGTTGAGGTCAGCCGAGACTGGTGAGTTCTTCCCGGCGCCAGGGCTGAGTCCAGTCCCTGCTGCAAGACCAGTGGCTGTCCTCACTCGAGTGAGGCCGGGGGAGGGGGGAGATAGCGCTCCGTCTGCTGCCTGGGCTTTGTTGGGAAGATGGGGGCCCCCTGTGGTGCCCTTGTCAAGCGGTGGTCAAACCATAATCTCTTTTCACTGGGGCCAAACTGGAGCCCAGATGGGTTAATTTCCAGGGTCAGACATTACAGTCCTCCTCCCCGCCCCCCTCCCGCCTGGTTTTTTTTTTTTTTTTTTCCCTCCCCCCTCCTCCTTTCAAGTCTAGTAAAATCAGCCTTTGGAAGGCCGGGGAGGCCTGCCTGCTAGAATCCTAACGCGAAGATGCCAAAGAAGACGTTTCCTCGAGGAAGGCCAAGGAGACCAGTGGCAGATAGATACAGTTCTGCTACTTTCTTTCTTTCTTTCTTTTTTTTTTTTTTTTTTTCATTTTCTTGGGCAGGCGGGAAGGCGCGAAGAAAAAGAATGTTTGATTTGGTTTCATACCCTGAAAAGAAGTGACGGCTTGTTGCTTTTCGAAATAGGAATGCATTTCCCCTTGTCTTTGTTGTAAGGGACAAAGGAGGGACAAAAGTGTCTCCCCGAGGAAAGGCTTCAACGTGCAGGCGGCCGCTTTTATAGGCAAAGCAGCAGAAATCTGAGGTTTCCCTTCGGTTGTTAATTTGGTTGAGGTAAACATTCCTTTTTAAGGAAAAGCGAAGGGCAGCGTGCTTGCTTTCGTACCCATGCAGCCAAAGGTTCTGCCTTGGGTAAAGGAAGTGGAAGGAGTTTTTGTTATTTGTTTTAAACAGATTTAATTCAGAACACATGATCTAACAGGCTCTGTTAAACAGCTTAATGAAACCTCCCTCTGTCCCACACCCCCCATAAGCCTAAATTTCGGGTTTCTGTCCCCCACCTCCTTCCGTCCAATTTGTGTGTGTGAGATTGGTTTTTTTTTTTTTTTTTCCTGTGTGTGTTTGGGGTTTCTTTGGGCTGTTTTGTTTGTGTGTTTTGTTTTGTTTTTTCCTTTCTCTTTTTTTCCCTTTCTCTCTCTCTTTTTTTCTTTTTCTGTTTGACTTTTTTTTTTAATAGTTTTTCAAGACAGGGTTTCTCTGTGTATCCCCTCCCTGTCCTGGAACTCACTCTGTAGACCAGGCTGGCCTCGAACTCTAAGATCCCCACCCCCCACCCCTGCTTCTGGCTCCCCTATCCAATTTGTATTCTTCAAGATAAAGGAGAGGCATAATGCTCACAGAATCAAAATAAAGGGAAAGTTAGTTAAAAGGGTTAAGAACCTTTTGCCCACCTTTCTTTCCTCTTAGTTCCATAACTCTGTGTATAGGAAACATGTGCCGACCCTTTCTCTGGTTGAAGAGGTGTGGGGCAAGAGTGATCGGGAAGGAGCCTGTACCAGGGTTAGAAAGTCATTACAGGAAGGTAAACTTCAAAGTGATTCTGGAGTTCTTTGAAATGTGCTAGAAGACTTAAATTTATTAATCTTAAATCATATACTTTCCCCCCCGCCCTGTAATAGAGGTCTGGTTCTTTGGCATAATGGTGTATTGCTAAGAAGAGCATCATGGGAGCTAACCTTGACTCCACCTTTGACCCTGACTGTCCTCCAGTCTTGCAATGCTGCACAGTTTCTCAGCAGTTAAATGCCAATCAGGGGGGTACTGTCAGGAGTACAAATTACTTTATATATGTCACGTTCGGTTGAATGGAGCTGCTTTTACGTTACAGTGATCTTGCATTTCTGAAACTTTCAAAAAATGATCTCACCTGTCAGATTTTTTTTTAACTGCCACCACACAGGTTTGGTGTCTTGTGTTTTCTCTCTTAAGTGCATGTGAAATTTGTAAAATAGAGACAGTGCAGTATGTATATTTTGTAAATCTCTCATTTTTGTAAGAAAATATATATTGTATTTATACATTTTTACTTTGGATTTTTGTTTTGTTTTTTTTTTTGCCTTTAAAGATCTACAACGAAGCCCCACTTTATCACATGTACAGATCACAAATAAATTTTTTAAAAAATATAAAGCGAATGTTCATTTACTCTGCCTGAGATAGTAAGCCAAGGAACAAAACTTTATTGTGGACAGAAGGCGTGCCGTGGGGTGTGTCCCCCCAGAGAAGAGGATGGTGGCGTAGGTTCCCGAAAGCTTTGACTGTCCTTTGGTTTTGCTTTGTTCTTGTTTTCTGTTTCCTGCTCCCCTCCACGGCCTCCTCCGCATCGCCTCCAAGCCAGTGGTTCTCAACAAGAGGGTCGGGCCCCTGTGGGGTCACATATCAGTTGTCCTGCATATCATATATTCACATGACGATTCGTAACAGTAGTAAGGTTACAGTTATGAAATAATTTTATGGTTAGGGGTCACCACAACATGAGGAGCTGTATTAAAGGGTCACAGAATTAGGAAGGTTAAGAACTTCAGCTCTAAGCCTTTTCAGGGAAGCTTTGGGGGACCTACTAGAGGTTCTGAATGCATGTCTCTCTGATCTGTAATTTACTAACCTTATGAGACTAAGCCCATGTTTGAAAGAGGACCAGAGGTGTTCTTGGTATTTCTACTTTTCTGTTGATTTTCCCTGCTTGGGAAGTTGTGTGTGTGTGTGTGTATGTGTATGTGTGTGTGCCCTAATAGGCCTTATCTAAATTATTAATATTTAAATGCTTTGAATTCAAGTGGTAGGGAAAGTTTGTAGATGCTTCCAGATAAGAGCAGGGGTCACCTGTGTAGAACACTTAGCTGGAGGCGTCTCTCTACCTTCTAGGTAAACTAAAACAGGGGCAGTGACTCAGCAGCTCGCAGGAATAGACTACTGCCTGACCCTGAGGTGGCCTCAGAAGCCACTGACCCTGAGGTGGCCTCAGAAGCCACTCTGCTGTTATTTGCTCTTGAAGAGAGGCTAACTTTGGAAGCAGATGAGGCTGGGTAGCCCCTGGGGAAATGGTCAAGCAGTCTCAGACTCCCAACTCTAAGCCTTGATAGTTTTTTCACTTGCTGCTGCTTTAAGTCAGGTGCCAATACCCCGATTATACCCCAAGTAGGCAGATTATACCCCAAGTAGGCAGGGTGCTGCTGTCTCCTATCCCACACCGGGCTGAAAGTTTCTGGAGTTCTAAGGCCTAACAGAAGAAACAGTTCTGTTTTTGTTCTAATTAACAGGCTCCCACAGGCTGGTGTGTTTCACAGATGGAAAGAATGAAAACCAGTGACGGGCAGCTCTCTCCAGGAGGAGGATGGCTAGCTGGACACTGGCTCAGAGCAGCTTTGTTTGTTTGTTTGTTTTGTTTTTTATGAGTCTCCTGGGCTCGCAGCATCACAATGGGTGTGAGGTCATTCTAACCCGTGAAGATTTGGGCAGCAAGGAGCGAAAATTTAGTGACTTTGAACGTCTTAAGCTTTATCCACTCTTTAGTCGTAAAATGACAACTTTTAGGTAAACGGTGCCTTTCAACAGGGAGTCAGTACGGCCTGTTAAGAACTTTGCTTCCAGGGCAAATGGAAGGAGCTCGCTGCTTGCTTTTTCTTCCCCTTTTCCTTTTCCCTTTTTCTTTCTTTTTTTTTTTTTTTTCTTATTGTAAACGGCTGATGGAGGCACTTAGCCCCTTCCAAGGGAAGTACTGTGACTGCTCCTAAAGAACATATCTCTGCCTTGTCTCCCAGAGCTCCCAGTGATGGAGGAGGCTTGGTCTCTAATAAGGGAACAAAAACAGCGTGTGAAGAAATCACTAACCTGCTCTGGTTCACAGAAAACTCACGCTTCCGTTCCTTTCCCATGAGGATGCCCTGGGAGGTCAAATCGCACCTAGGAATTTTAGAAACCCCATGGGTTTTCCTGAAAAGTTGCATTTTAGCAGAAACTATGTGAGGGAGAGCGTCTGCAAAAGGGCATGCATAGAGTTTGAGAAAAACATTGGCGGGAGTTTGGTGTTAATCCCCAGATAAGGAACAAAAACACTGAAACTTTCCTGCACTTTATAAAACGAAACACAACAGTGCACTGCAACACCTCCTAATCTGGGTAAGTGGGTGTGTGAAAACTCTTGGCAAGGGGGGGAAACGTGCCCCCTTAACGTCTTAGTATTAGTTTTTAAAATGTGCTTAAAATAGTGATATTGGAAATTCTCTTGACAGGACTATGGTAACATAGCAGCTGTAGGTTTGAGCCCTGTAATTACAGTCAGAAAATCGCTTCTCACTCTCCCATCTTTAATTTCACTGAAAAGGCAGATGGCTATTTATAGACGGTATATTTTTGTGTATGCTTATGTGAACGGTGAATAACAGTCTACGGGGCTCCAGGAAATCCTAGAAGAGAGTGAAAACACTCCAGTGTACACTTAAATAAATAGTGCATGGATGTCGTGCTGGCCAGTTTTTATGCCAATTTGACACAGGCTAGAGTCATTTGGGAAGAGGGAACCTCGACTGAGAAAAGGTCCCCACCAGATTGGCCTGTGGGCAAAGCTTCTAGGGCATTCTCTTGATTAAGGATTGATGGGTGTGGCCCATGGGGGGTGTGCCACCCCTGAGGGTAGTCCTGGGTGGTAAAGCAAACAGGCTGAGCAAGCCATGAGGAGAAAGCCAGTGAATAACCTTTTCCATGGCCTCTGCATCGGTTCCTGCCTCCAGGTTCCTGCCTTGGTTCCTGCCCCAACTTCCCTGGATGATGAACTACGGGCTGTAAGGTGAAGTAGACCCTTTCTCCCGAGGATGCTTTTGGTTGTCACAGCACTAGACGTCCTAAGACACATATTCTTTTTTTTTTTCTCCTTATTATCCTTTCCTCAGTGAATTAACCTGGTTTCAAAAAAATTAATTCTTAAACTCTTCTTAATAAGCCTTCTAAAAAAAAAAATCTAAAGCTATATTCCTCATACTTCTTAGGAAATTGAACCTAGTTAAAAGGTTACCATAACAATTCCAGTTCTTTGGTAAACATATTACATTTTTATTCTGTTTTGTTATCTTTTGTATGCATGTGGGGGGTTTATGTGGGTGTGTGAAATATGTATGTGAGTATGGATGTGTGCACAGGTGTGTGTACACACGTGTGTGTAGTGGAGGCCAGAGGTTGATGCTGGCTGTCTTCTTCTTTCTCTCCACCTTGTTTGTTGAGACAAGTTTCTCACCAAACTTGGAACTCATCAATTCCATTGGGATGGCTAGGCAGTAATCCCCAGTGGTCTTCCTGTCTCTGCCCCTTCAGCTGTGGAGTTACAGTAACACATATACAACTTTCACATGTGTGTTGGGGACATGTGTGTGACGATCCTAACTCAGGTCCTTGTACTTGTGGGGCAAGCGAGCCATCTCCCCAGCCCTCTCTTTGGGGAGATTAGATAGATAGATAGATAGATAGATAGATAGATAGATAGATAGATGACAGATTAGATATATAGATGATATAGATAGATGATAGATAATAGATGAGAGATGAGAGATTAGATAGATAGATAGATAGATAGATAGATAGATGACAGATTAGATATATAGATGATATAGATAGATGATAGATAATAGATGAGAGATGAGAGATGAGATAGATAGATAGATAGATAGATAGATAGATAGATAGATAGATAGATGCTGGGGACCAGCCTCAGCAGTTTTGGGGGTCCGAAGGATGGGATACCTGAAAGGCACAGTAACGACTCAGAGACAGTGTTCGTGCAAGCCGACAGGTCACTTCAGGCTTCTGCAGTTGCTAAGTAGCTTCTCTGCTACAGCTTCCTTAGCTTCTGCTTTTGCCCTGGTGACCTCAGTCTTGTATTGTCATAAGCAAGGGGGAACAGAAAGAAAAGGCGAAATCACCCAATACAAAATGTTCTCATGATTCCAAAGGTTATTCTTAGAAAATCACCAATATATTCTTTATCATCTTTTACTAAACACAGGAACTATCCCAGACTTAACACCAAAGCAAGCATAATCTAATTTTATTATTAATGATTATACAATCTTCTGAGCACTTGACCCAGAGGCTAGCAACATGCAATTTCGCAAAAAAAGATAAAAATAAGAACAGTGGTCAATATACCAGACAGTCATTTCCTTCTCACACAGCCTGCTCCGACCTCAAGACCCCTGCAGCTGACTAAGTTCCTCCTCAGCCTTCTGCAAACACCAAGCCCCATGACTGGTGGGCCACAATGACCTCAGACAAGAAATCTGTCCCTGCAAGTCAGCAACTTCTGTCCTTCTATATCCCAACAATTTCAAGGAAGACCTGATCCAATTTTCAGAGCTTCCATGAAAGGAAGCTCACCTTTTCTGGCAGCTCTTTTTAATCTAGGAACCCAATAAAACTTGCAGCAATCATTCCATCAATTGCCACATTGTCTCCACCCTCCTTCAGGAGGAATAAAAAGTATTTGAATTAAAGTTGCCATCTCCCTTTCTTGGTGGAGGCCACCATTTACCTCCTGTTCTAGGTTCCCACACTTTTAGTTTGTCATCCCATCTATACGTTACTCCATCCACAGTCTTCAGCCAATACCCCTAGGGTCTCAAGTTTTATACAATGCCTCAGAATATCCTCAGAAACTAAATTATTTATCATGGCCAATTTAAGTCCAGTGTGTTGATACACATCATACCATGTGCTATAGTTGACCACACATTCGGTACAGTTTATCCAAGCCTGAAAAGCTTCCCCAGGCTGCAGGTTCTTTTCCATGAACTGCATAACTGCCTTAACCCCAGCCTGGGTGATCATCTCTGTATAATTTATTGTGAAATTTACTTCACTCCTTTCCTGCATCACAGAAATCACCATTGATCTAGGAACACAGAACATGAAAATCATATAAAAGAAAAAAGACTAGTATTACAAGAAGTAATTATATGGAGGAGAACACGACATGTGCATGCCATAAAGCATGACCTTGGGACACGTAGGCATTTCTGCCTTGGCCCTCTAGAGGCATGCTAAGCAGAAGATCTGGAGGGGAACACAGGGAGGGTTGATGGCCCACAATCTCGGGTCCCCTTTTTTCCAATCTCTGCTGGCAGCATGTCAGCCATCTTATATGCCGTCCCTGGCAGATAGATAGATACATAGATACATAGATGTGTGTGTATTTATGCACATTATTATATTCATTCTGGAATTTTCTCAATATCATAGTTGGAGGTAAGCAAGTTTGACAACAGTAGTTTATTATATGTTCCATTTCAAAAACACGGATCAGCAGACAGTTCAAAGGTACCAAAGGGAGAACAGGTAGGACAGACAAAGGTCACCTGAGACAAGTCTAGACCATGCAGAGTGAGCATGTCCCTCAAGGAAGAATGAGCAAGTAAAAAGTCACGATGCAGACAAAACTGGCGAGTGTCAGGAGAGGGACTCAAGTGACATTTGACCTTTTCTTAAAGGTTCATTATTTGACTTATCCTCTCTCTTATTTCAACCCTGAAATGGAAATTACTAATTAAAAGATAAATTAAAAGAGTTGGTGAATGACTATTTGAAAGGACTATTTTAATTGTACAGCAAAGTTCATTGAAATGCATAGAGTTTGAGACCGGACTGCCTTAATCTAGCCATGTAATGTTTTCACTGGTGAGTTCACTACAAAGAGTGATTTCAAAAGCATCAGTGAGGTGTATAGATGCAGGCAGAAGGTGGTGAGTGCTGTCCTCACGCTGACCATGGTGTGCTCTCCGCAGTCTGTAGCCTGGCCTCTAGTACAGTGTTCTACAGGTCAACCCTGATGTCCAGAAGATGTCCAGCAAGAATCTGTTCCCGAGAATCCAGATTATGTGGCACTCTGGAACTTGTGTGTCCTTAAATTGCTTCCTTCTCTGGCGGCTTGCCAGAAGATGGTCTCTGAGGTGAAAGCCTTCCAGTGGCAGCCAACACAATCATCGGACGGTGTGCTGAACCGGCACATCCGTGTGTGGAGCACTCACAACTTTCTTAAAATGCCTGGGTGGTTTCTGTAGGTCAGTGTGTCCTGCCCTTCAATCAACCCAGTGAGTGCGCACCGTGCACCCACAGAAGCCGCATTGCGGGGGCTGTGGAACTCTGAAAACAGGCTGTTTCATGTCCTCACTCTGTCTAACTGAGGGTGGGTGGGGCGGTGATGGGTGCCACACACCTGTAATCCCAGCACTGGAAAGGCTGAGGCAAACCATACGTTTGAGACAGGCCTATACAGTGAGACTCTCGAAACAAAGGTTTTATTCCGTGGACTCTTGGTTTCTCTCCAAGCACGTGACCGTATCATAGCCAGGTTTAGCCAGTTTCTTGGAATGTTTTGCTGCTGGGTATTTTAGTACCAAATCTATACTCAAATGCCTGAAATGACAGGGACAGATGTTTTTGCTTCTGACCAGTTTGTTACACGCAGGCAGGAATTAAACGTTTCTCTAGGCTCCTAAAGCCTCTTTCAAAAGCTGCCTAACTAACAAGATAAACTTGAAGCTCTCGTGAGGGGTTCGAGTGTGCTTAAGCCAAGGGTCCACTTAACTACAGGGATGCTTTGGAGGAGCTCTGTTCTACCGCTTTGGCTGGTGAGCTGCCATTAATGCCTCTCGCCTGTGAAGCTCCCTCCTACTCGGCTCTGGCACCAGGTTCAGCTCAGCGTTCAAGAAGTCTCCAGAGATAAGGATATCTGGGGTAAGAAAGGATATCTGGGCATTTACGAGAGAATCAAGAGAGGAGGGGGTGAGATGAGTTCCATATATCCGTGAATAAATAGACAAGCTGTCCAAGTGATCCAGCACTACCCACTCAGGGGGAACTGGAGCCCCTAACTTCTTGGCCGAGAAGGTTCTAGAGTACAATGGAATCAAAAGGAAAAGTGTTTGGGAGGGTATTGTGGGATGGCGGAGGTGGGGGGGGTGGGGGGGGTGGGGGGTAGAAAACAGTGGCCACAAAGAAGGCATGTGCCGCAAAACCTACCACCAACCATACTTTTTTAATGCGGGGTGGGGGTGGGAGTTGGGGGGTGGGACAGACTGACATGCATATAGCATTTAGTTCTTGGTTTCTTTTTGGGGTGCACGCATAGAGCATTTAGTTCTTGTTACCAGGTCTGAAGAGTCGCTGGAAGGAAAGCTAAGTTGCAGCTGGTCCCTGATTTGCTTTTCGTAGCAGATGTAGAGAGAAACCAGCTAAAAAGCTGTGATTCTCTAAAGTTCCAAAGGACGGGTCGCCCGGGTGCTGGGTTCAGCACAGTGTGCTGTGTTCAGCACAGTGACGAGAGGACTTTCCCCAGCCTCAGCCAGAGCGGCACCCTGCAAACAGCAGCAGCACCCTGCTCCCCCTGCAAACAGCAACACCCTGCTCACTCAGGCAGGGATCCGAGGGAGTGAATGGAAAACACTACATTGTGTATTTTCAAAGCATCTTTCTCTCCCTGTGGACTTAAACTAATGAATCAGTGGGGGTACCGTGAATGCTTTCCAAAGATGGGGAAGCCACAGTCATGAGGCTAAAAGCAGTTTATTCAGCGTCCCAAGCAATCCCAAGCCAAGCCACAGAGAAGGATCCACCCAGATCGCCCTAAAACTGAATCTGGTTCTCTTCCCCCTAGAGCAAAGGGTCTTAAATATGCGGCATGACCAAAGCAAAGAGAGCAAAGAGGCCAGGAGAGGAGCCTTGGGTCTGCACATGCTTTGTGAAGGGGAGCATGTTGTGATGGTATCACCACGTTGTGATGGTATCACCACGTTGTCAAGGGCAGCGCTGACTAACTCCTTGTGTGTCCTTGGTAATAATGATCATTATCTTTACAGTTGTTGACATCTCCTGAGCACCAACTGTACACAAAGCCCCGGGTACAATATGGCAGAGGGTGTAAGACAACTTACCCAAAACCCTAACCGTGGCATTTGGTACCTAATAAGTACTCGGTGAATACCAACATCTTTATGATAAATACACAATGATCTCACTTACCCATTATAACAACCCTAGAAGGTAGGTATAATTACCCCCCAGTTGGCGTGTGGGAAAACCTAACCCTGCAAGGTGAGCCAGAGACTGGCCACATTGGCTCTGGTAGGTGCCCCTAATCACCATGCCGCAAATATTTACTGAGTTCTTAATGTCTTCCATTCTCTATTATTCCTCTTAATTTGATCCAGATCAGTTCCAAAGGGAAGAAAATAACTTACATCCTGGCAGGGCAGAACTGGGGAGGGGATTTTCAGGGCTAGTTCCCAGAGAGTGTTTGGTTTTTTTCTTGGAAAGAGGCAGAAGGCTCGTAAATACTATTTAAATGCTTTTTTCTTTCTTTTCCGTGTTTGGAGACAGAGTCTGGCTTGTGAGCTCAGTCTGGCCTGGACACATGTGGTCTGCCTGCCTCTGCCTCCTGAATGCTAGGATTACAGGCATGAACCACCACACCCAGACAGGCTCATCTGTCTTCCCCAACATGAATGTCTACACCCAGATCCAAGGACCTGGAAGCGAGAATTAAGTTGGCATGCGTGGCTAGAGAGATGCACACTAGCATGTGTGAAGTCCCAGGCTCAGTCCCCAGCACCAAAAAAAAAAAATTGCATGAGGCCTGAAGATCAGAAGTCTAAAGTCATCCTCTGCTCCATAGGATACATGAGACCCTATCTTTTTTTAGTTTTAAAGATTTATTTATTATGTATACAGTATTCTGCCTGCATGTATGCCTGCAGGCCAGAAGAGGGCGCCAGATATCACTATGGATGGTTTTGAGCCTCCATGTGGTTGCTGGGAATTGAACTCAGGTCCTCTGGAAAAGCAGCCAGTGCTTTTAACTGCTGAGCCATCTCTACAGCCCTGAAACTGTAAAAATAAATAAATACATAAGTAACTTAGGGATGGCACTCCCAATAGTCCCTCAAGCCTGGTATAAGAATCCCTAGAATGTCCCACCAAAAGCCACAGACCACCTAACGAAAACCCCAGTGCCAGGCATGAGAAGCCCCTTTTCAAGTTCTCGGGAGTCTAAGAGAGTCCCCAAACAGTGTAGGCTATTGCTGTTGTACTTGGTTGCTTCCAGAGGTTGAAGGTAGGTCCCTATTGCGAAAGCCATCCTGGACTTTGGACACAGGACCCAGAAGATCTGAGCTAGATCTGATCTGAAAGCCTTGCCCATGAGGACAAGCTTCTGTAGTACTGGAAAGTGGATGCAAGCCGCCAAGGGAAGGAAGCAACCAAAGTCCTATTCAGCTCTGAACCACAACAGTGACCACCATGGCACAATAACCTTAAGGGCGCAATAATGGCACTGATATCTTGGCAGTAAGCAACCGCTCTGTGATTGGACTTAAGGACCACCACCAACCAGGAGGGAAATCATGCCTGGTACTGAAAGCCTAGCCGACTATCCAGGGCTAGAGAGGCTAGAGAGGATCTTAGAGAAGAACCTACGATGGTTGCTTTACTAAACCAGCATAATTTTTAACTGCATTCTAAATATTTATCCTTATACCTATCGTATGTATATATATACCATATATATACCATATATACCATACACACACACACACACACACACACACACACACACACACAGAGTTTTAAAAGCCATGAATTCAAGAGGGAGCGAAGAGGGCACTTGGGAGTGGTTGGAAGGAAGAAAGAGAAAGGGGGAAATGATGTAATTATATTATAATTAAACATACATGTGTATATATATACGTATATATGTATATATAGACATATATTTCCTAGGAGGCCTCCTGTTGCTATGGCTCCTTGCCTACCCATTCCAGCCCTGGAGGGTGGGCTCCAAACGAAGGGACAAGGACTTAGTGGCGAAGTTCAGGCCGTCTCCCCGCTGATGAGGCAATGAGTGGGAACTTGGGGGAAATAAACCCAGCACTATGGAAATCCCCTTCCTGGAGGCCAATGCCAAAAATCACCGAAATGCCCCCCTGTTACTGTCACATACATAACTTCAGTGTTATCATAGTACGGTTATAATATGGACAGGTATCATCTAGTGAGTGTAACTGGTTTTTATGATTAATTTGTTTTATCTGTGGAATTTTTCCAGACAGGGTCTGCCTAGGAAGTATGTGATGATCTGCTTTCACTTCTTGAGGTTAGGATGCCGTGAAGATCTTCAAATGTGTCAATTTTGTGCTACTCACTTACATTGACTCCTTTTGTCTGTACGCTGGGAGATAGAAGTTGTTATTATTCTCATTTAATAGGCTTTCCATGTAAACTTTCAGAAACGTTCTGAGCATTAAAAATAATCATGCACTGAAGAGAGAGCCATGCACACTTCCCACCCCAAATTCCCTGTATTATCCCAGCTACAGAAAGGGCAACTGAGGCACAGGGAACTCTGCTAGGCCTTAAGGACCAAGAAAGGGGACTGTTTCAGGTATATCTCAGTGAAGGGCTCTTTTATAAACAGGAAACCATTGGGGGGAGGGAAAAACAACCTCTGAGTATATAGTTAAATTCTTCCACAAAGTATGGATTCTGGAGGCCACATTCTTCTTGTTGTTTATATGTATATAATATATGTATATATTATATAAACACACACACACACACACACACACACACACACACACACACACACACAGGGCATGTGGTGCATGCCTTTAATCCCAGTGAGTTAAAGGCCAGCCTGGTTTACATAGTGAACTCTAGGCCAGCCTAGGCTACAAAGTGAGACCCTGCCTAAAATAATAAAATAAAAATACAAGTGCACATGAGTTTCAGCAATAAAGCCAAAGCATTTGCAGAGAAAGAACTAGGCATTGCCTTTCCCCCCTTTTTTCTTTTCTTTTTCTTTTTCTTGGGGGCAGGGGCAGGGTCTCAAGCATCCCAGGCTGGCTTCCAGCTTGCCATGCAGCTGAGGAACTTGAACTCCTGCTTGTCCTGCCTCTACCTCCTGAGTGCTGAGATTACAAGAATGTACCACATGCCCAGTTTATGTGGTGGTGAGGTTTAACCCAGGGCTTCATGCATGCTAGGCAGGCACTCTTCCAACCGAGCTACAGGCCCTGCCCAACATGGCCTCTCCATCCCCCCACCCCTAGACAGGGTTTCTCTGTGTAGCTTTGCGCCTTTCCTGGATCTCGCTCTGTAGACCAGGCTGGCCTCGAACTCACGAAGATCCACCTGCCTCTGCCTCCTGAGTGCTGGGATTAAAGGCATGTGTCACCACTGCCTGGCCCAACATGGCCTCTTTACTGGAGCTGACTGTCAGGAGAAAAAGCAGTTGCATCCCTAGTCCACGCTCCCTCTCCTGCATTGGTGCCTTGGCAGGCTGGCAGGGCTTCCCAGCAAGATTACTAGGTTTCTAACAGAAGGAACATTCCAGTCATAGAGAACAAAGCAGAGACTAGCAAATAATCCAAAAGGTTTTCCCAAACACAAGTTAAAGCTGCTGGTTAAAGACTGGGGTGGGCTCACATCTGTTCTTTTATTGTTATTATATTTTACTTATTTATTTTGTGTGTGTACATACACAGATGCACCACAGTCCATGGGTGGAAGTCAGAGGACAATTGGTTCCCTGGGGTTGGTTCCCTCTTTCTAGCATATGGGTCTTGGGGACCAAACTTAGGAGTCGGGCTTGGCAGCAAGCACCTTGATCTACTGGGCCATCTCTCTGACCCTTCCCATCCATTCATGTCTAGGTGAGCCTAGAGTGCTTGGACAGTCCAGATCCTCCCTGGATAGAATAAACGTTTTTGTTGGTGGTATGTGACTGAAGCTGCTTAGCTGTTAGCAGAAAATAATTCCCTGTGAGGAGACCTTGTTGCTGTTTTCACCCTTACCTGCTGTTCAGACTTCCAAACAGGCAAGCCAGTGAGTAGCGTCCTTTCCTGGGCAGTCAGTGAATGCTGTACTAGATGGCTATCCATGCCCCAGCTTCCGGTGTGGTATGCATTGACCAGCACTCTCCAAATGCTAAAGGGCTAGATAAAGTTAAGAGCCCCAGAAAATAAGGACAAACCTTTCCGACCAAACCCTCCTCTCAGCCCATGAGGAAGTTTCATTTCACTGTCTGGACAAGTGGCTAAAAAAAAAAACAAAAAAAAAACAAAAAAAAGAAGGCTAAAATCTAAACCCTCGAGTTCTGCTTTCCAGATCTACTTAAGAGAGCCCCCTCACCAGAAGTGGGTTCTTCTTTCACTTGAAGGGGGAGCCTATTTTGCTGGAAGAGCCAAAACAGTGAGGAAATTTGGTTCGGGTCCTTCATCTCTGAGCAAGGCACAGCTCCTCCATTCACCAAGTAGGTTTTGGTCTACAAGTTGTAAAAATGTGGACTCCAGATAATCGCGTCCCTTCATCTGCAAACCGCCCTATTAGGTATTAAAACTGCTCTCTACTTGTCTCTCAGGATTAATGGATTCTGTCTACGCAGCAGGAGTGACTCTTGAGGGGGAAAAAAAAAGCAAAATGCAATATCTGATAGCCAATTAGAACGCTACCTAGATGGCCTGTTATTATTTTTAAATTAAAAAGCATGATTTCTGCTAGTCAGAACATCAGGTTTGAATAACTCACAGTAGGAAAACTCAAGCAATTCTACCTCTAGACAGTTACCGCATAGGGAGAAAGGAGCAGTTTTGAGTCTTTTGAATCTGGCTATTTGATTTTTAAAATGGAAAAACAAAATCTACCCAAATATATATTCGTTTGCATAGGATCAGGCTCCCATTGAATGGAGTCAGCCTCATTTTCCTCATCTCCTTCTTTAATCTAGAGATATGTTTTATGTATTTTCTGAACCAAGGAAAAGAAAACACCTTTAGTGGCAGCACTCAGAAGGCAGAGGCAACTGGATTTCTGTGAGTTCAAGGTTACGTAGTGATGGCGTGTTTCAGAAAAGGGAAAAAGAAGGAAGGAAGGAAGGAAGGAAGGAAGGAAGGGGAAGAGGAGAGGAGGGAAGGGAAGGGAAGGGAAGGGAAAGAAAGGGAAGGGAAGGGGAGAAAATGTATTGAAGAAGAGGAGGGGGTGAGAGGGGGAAAGGCAGGGAATTGGGGGATGGTGTTCAAAGAAGAGAGCTTGGACCTGGTGGCACAGGCCTGTAATTCCAACTACGCAGGAGACTGGAGACAGATCACAAATTCAAGGCCAGCCTGGGCTACAGAATGGGTTTGCGGCCACTCTGGGTAACTTCGTGAGACCCTGTCTCCAAAAGGAGTTTGGATAGAGTGGTGGTGGAAATAGGGCTCAGAAGTAGAGCACTTGCCTAGCGTGAGTGAAGAGACAAGTACCTCAGAAATAAAAACACATAAGGAAAAGAGAAAGCCCATAAACAAGCGTGCCAGAGCACAGAAGGGTAGGAGAACGCTCTGAACGCACCTTTCCTGACCCATGGCTTCCTTTCTTGATCATTCTGTTGATAACACACTGTCAATTCATTGACTTCTCATCGCTGTTATTCCCTGTACCCCAACGTTACAAGAAATGACGACGTCACCGAGGGTGAGGACTACACATCTTATCTCCTCTCAGCCTCTCAGCCTCATACGCTTGTTCCCACTGGAACAAGGCTGAGACACCATGAGGTTAACTTGCCAGGATTACTTGGCTCCAGCACTGTACCAGCCCTCTCCCTGCCTTATTATTATTTTTTTTTTTTAATATAGCCATGACTACCAAATGATTGGTCTCCAAAGAATGGCTCTTTTCTTTGAAGTATCATTAGAAGTGGGGAGTCTTAGTCCGGAGCAATTATTCCATATCACATGTTCCTTCTTAGCAGGGAATTAGACCTGCGTCTACAGACCTCACCCCATGTGATAGGGTGTCACATGGGGATTATGGCCACTGTTGGGGCTAATCTGCTGGTGGAGCTGAAGTAGTTTTGGATTTAGTTCTTCTCTCCTTGTGCTCTAACAGAAAAGGGTCGCAGGGACACTGGGTAAGTGGAGGGCTAGGCACCGTGGTTCCAGGTCATGACGGCTGCAACATTGCCCCATTGTTCAGGCTCCAGAATCTCCCTGGAAGACGAGAGAGTTGAGAAAGAGTGACAGAATTCTAAAGAAGGAGAAAGTTGACTGGGAGTGGGGAGTAGAAAATGTGTGTCTGTCTGTCTGTCTGTCTGCCCGTCCAAATGTGAAAGAAGTCGCCGTGTGTGATTTGAGCATAGGGAAATACAATACCTTCAGCTCAGTTTTTGAGTTTCTAAGTGCTAAACATGACCAAGAGATACAAGAATACCCCGCAGCCCAACTCGCTTTCTGACCTCGTAGCCTGAGATGCCCCTTTCCCTCCCAGGGGTAACCTAGGGAAGAAGTTGATGTTTCAAGGCCTTCCTATCCCCATTTCCTGCTGGGGAAAGTCAGGTAAGGCAGGCCAGGCCCTCAGAGAGGCCAACTACAGCTCCCTCCGTAAACCCTGCAGGAGAGAGAGGCAACAAGAGAGAACCAACCCCCGTGCTTCTCTGGACCTTCTCGGATACTGGCTTGCCGGCTGCTTCCTTGCGAGCCTGCAGGTTCCTGGTGTCTGCCCGCATCGGTGGGACCCAGCAGCTGGAGGTACACATTTCACCCTGCCAGAAGCCGCAGTTTATCCTCGAATATACCCTCTCTCAATTAGCTCATCACTCTGAGCTCATCACTCTGAGCTCTGATTCCCCATTTTGGTACCTAATCCAATTTACTGGCACGGTATGCCAAAGGGAACATGTGTCTCTTCCATGTTGAAAACCCTTAGCATAGCCCATCATGGCTTTGCCTGGGCTCTCTAGCCTCACAATTCCCACCAGGCAGCAGGGGCTCAAGTCAGGTTGATCTGCCACACACAGTGCTCCTGTGGAAGCATTTTCTAGCTATTACGATTTTTAGAGAGGCAATTGGATGTACCGCACTTCCCTTGCCTATTCCAGAGATGGGTAGGAATGTGAGTGTGCAGGAAAATCAGAGTGGAGTCCTGGGCCTCCATTCTTCTGCATTACCGTAGGGTAGCAAGCTTTCTTGTCGGACAATCTTTAGATCACCAGCCCCCAAATAATGACATGGAGACTTCTTATTATGAAAGCTTGGCCTTTAGGTTAGGCTTGTCCCCAGCTAGCTCTTATAACTTAAATTAGCCAGCTTCTATTCATCCATGTTCCGCCACGTGGCTTTTTTTTTTTTTTAACCTCACCTCTATTCTACATGTCTGACTTGGTTCATGTCTCCCTGGTGTCGAAGCCTAGATTCATCTCCTTCGCCTCTCTCTCCCCAGAAATCCCGCCTATCCTCTCCTGCCTAGCCATTGACCATTCAGCTCTTTACTAAACCAATCAGAAAGCACCTTGGCAAAGACACATCTTCACAGTGTACAAAAAGATCACCCCACAACACCTTAGAACAACTAATGAAGCCCCCAAAGAAGGGCCTGGGTTTAAAACATCAGACATGGTGGTAAGCACCTTTGGAGCCCCGGAAGTCCAGTACTCAGCACAGGATCCGGTATACAACAGACGCTCAGTGTGTGAGGCTGAATAAGGTCCCCAAATCTGTGTGCTTCTTAGAGCCACAGGATGCAACCTTTTTTGGAGAAGGGATCGCAACAGATGCAATTAGTGAAGACAAGGTCATCCTGAGGTGGAGGGACCCCCACCCAATGTGTCATCCTTCCAAGAAGTGGAGAAGAGAAGCAGAGGAGATGCCATGAGGTGACAGAGGTAGGCCAGAGCACCGCCCGCAGCGGAGAGAGGGTGGATGGAGTCAGCTTCCCAAGAGAACTTGGTCTTGTTGAGGCCTTAATGTGTAGCCTCTTGTCACTAGAGCACAGTGCCCATCCTTGAACCTTTGTGAGCATTTGCTACAGCAGCAAATGCCCCAGGGAAGCCATGAACTCAGATAAACTTCTTTAAAAATAAAGGAATATAATGATCACCTGAGGGAAATTATTTCGAGCTAAATCAATATTAACTCTTAGAAATAGGATTTGTAAATTATCAACCAAAATCAACTTCATGCCCACTCCATGACCTCCTAATTCAGATACTGTGGGAACCGTGAGTGACCTACAAACTGCCTGGCCACAGACCCTTGCCAGAGGGAAAGAGAAAATATACAGAGACAAAAACCTCAGGGTTCCTCATCAGGAATTAGAGCAGCTTCTAAAACTTGATGGCAGTGTGGTGGTGGTGGTGGTGCACACCTTTAATCCCAGCCCTCGGGAGGCAGAGTCAGCAAGATCTCTGAGTTTGAGATCAGCCTGGTCTACAGAGTGAGTTCCAGGACAGTCAGGAATACACAGAGAAATGAGAGAGAGAGAGAGAGAGAGAGAGAGAGAGAGAGAGAGAGAGAGAGAGAGAGAGAGAGAGAGAGAGAGAGAAAGAGAGAAGAAGAAGAGGAGAAGAGAGGGAGGGAGGGAGGGAGGAAGGAAGGAAGGAAGGAAGGAAAGAAGGCAAGCAGGAAGAACCTCTAATGGCAACTATGAATTCTGTCACCAGGGAGAAAGTGCAAGTGAAGTGGTGTGTGTGCACACAAGTCTGTAGACAACGCCCTCCTCCTACCTCCCATTGGAAGATGGAGGTGGATGGCTAAGGATCTTTCATCCTTCCTTTGGACACATCCAAAAAGCAACAGAATTGTTTCTCCATTAGAAATGGGGCCACTCCAAGGGGCTGGAGAGACAGCCCAGGGGTTAGAGGCACTTCCTGCTCTTCCAGAGAACCAGAGTTTAGCTCCCAGCACCCATGTTGACTCATAACTGCTTATTACCCCAGCTCCAGGGGACCCGCTCCTCTTCTGGCCTCTGCAGCCACACACACACACACACACACACACACACACACACACACACACACACGCATAATTAAAAATAAAAATAATGGAAGAAAATAATAAACTTAAATCTATTTTTTTAAAGGAAAGAAAGAAATGATGCCAAGCAGAGTCACCAGGGCCTCTTCATCTGGAACAGACCCTGCTCCAATGTCCATCTCAAGCGACAGCTCAACCTAGACACACAGTGGTCTGAATTCTAAACCTAGCCTCACAATTTAATTCCTTAGTCCCTTTCTCTTCTACTCACTTGCAGGCCACCAAATGTGGTGGCTCTGGGGGCAGAGGACAGGTCAGTGAGACAGCGGCAGCAGAGGACTTTGCCCCTAGGCACAAGCTCCTATGTAAACATGAGATGATATTAGACATTATCAGTGTCAGCCAGGCCAACAGCAGGCCCAGCGGTAGAGGTGGGTCCTTATCACTGTTTAGCCCAATTGGGTTCTTTCTCTAAGGGAGAGTGTGGAGGTCTCCTGCTGGCTAGTGCTGGGGACTTGATAGTGGTTTCTGTCATCCCCCCAACCCCCTCTCCACCCCCAGGCCCGACCCCCCAGCCACACAGTCAGGTCATTTGGCCACTTTTGATGAGCAACAACCTTTGCTAACAGTCTTCAATCTCACTGTGGACACATATTGAACCAGGCACCCTGCGGGCAGGTCTTGCTTTATGATGTATAACTTCAATATGAATTATTCAAACACATTCATGGACAATAAATCCCAACTCATATTTGGTGTTCTGGATTTGTTTTTATTGTCTCTGAGGAATGATTACATAGACTTTCCCAATTTTGGCTGTTCTATGATACTTTGAAAAAAGAAGAAAACATAAATCCACCAATTTCAGGGTCATTGGTTTCAGAATTTGTGTGTGTGTGTGTGTGTGTGTGTGTGTGTGTGTGTGTGTGTGTGTGGTCTTTCAAGATCAAGTTTCTCTGGGTAACAGTCCTGGCTGTCCTGGAACTCTCCTTGTAGACCAGGTTGACCTCAAACTCACTGAGATCCACCTGCCCCTGCCTGGGATTAAAGGCGTGTGCCACCATGGTTTCAGAATTTCTAAAAGTAACAAAATATAAAAAATCATTTTTGTAGGGCGGTGGTGGCACACGCCTTTAATCCCAGCACTCGGGAGGCAGAGGCAGGCGGATCTCTGTGAGTTCGAGGCCAGCCTGGTCTACAGAGCGAGTTCCAGGACAGGCACCAAAACCACACAGAAAAACCCTGTCTCAAAAACCAAAAGAAAAAAAAAATTTTACCACGGTACATTGCACCCAAACCAAAATGTTTTAAAGTACACTTTTAACCACCTCTCAGAAAAGGAGCAGGGGGCCAGGCAATGGTGGCACACACCTTTAATCCCAGCACTTGGAAGGCAGAGGCAGGCGGATCTTTGTGAGTTCGAGGCCGGCCTGGTCTACAGATCGAGATCCAGGAAAGGCGCAAAGCTACACAGAGAAACTCTGTCTCGAAAAACCAAAAAAAGAAAAGGAGCAGGAGGATCAATTACTTGAGTATAATTTGAATTCTACAGGAATTTGTTTTTGTTTTTAAAAATCTCCAGGTGAGGCTGGGTATGGTGGCATATACCTTTAATCCCAGCCCTTGGGAGGCAGAGACAGGTGGATCTCTGTGAGTTCAAGGCCAGCCTGGTCTACAGAGTGAGTTCCAGACCAGACAGGGTTATAAAGTGAGACCCATTCTCATAAATAAGTAAGTAAGTAAGTAAGTAAACATCTCCGTGTGTCTTTTTTTTTTTTTTTTTCATTATCAGAATTAACAGGTCCAAGTTTTGACAGCAGCGTAGATCTCAGAGACTGTCATTTTGTGATCTTATTGGTAGATTAAAAATCATACCATTTTTAAAATGCAGCTCTCTCCTTTCACTTCTCTTCTCTGGAGTGCCTAGGAAATTGTCTCCAGGTTCTTTCTGGGCCCCTAAAGGCACAGTTCCAACCAGCTGGCTTCAGGAAGTTCTGGCTGTGAGTGGGCCATCCCACAAGATCACAAGGGACCAAAGAAATGAGGGAGCAAGGCCTTCTCTGCTAGCCCATGAGCCCAGGTTATCCTTCTCCCATATTCCCACCTAGTCTTGACTCAGAATTCCTGGAAACCGATGGAATCACCGTTTCAACGTCAAGATGAACGGAAGGGAAGCAAAGTGAAACCTGTCTCCTCCAGCCCCTGTAGAATACTATTTTAAGGTGTGTGACTTTGGTTCATGTTGCATTTGTTTAACTCTGTGAAGCTGTGTTACTGTGCCTGTCTAAAACACCTGATGGGCAGGGCTGGCAGGCAGAGAGGAGAAAGAGGAGGAGAAAAGGAGGGATGGAGAAGAAAGAGGATCTAGTATCATGAGAGAAGGAGGACTCCGGGGGCCAGCCACCCAGCTACAGCAAGCCACAGAGTAAGAGCTAAAGAAAGGTATATAGGATAAAAATAAAGGCCCAGAGGCAAAAGGTAGATGGGATAAGTTAAGATAAGGAAAGTTGGCTAGAAACAA
Source organism: Peromyscus eremicus (assembly GCF_949786415.1). Taxonomy (NCBI): domain Eukaryota; kingdom Metazoa; phylum Chordata; class Mammalia; order Rodentia; family Cricetidae; genus Peromyscus; species Peromyscus eremicus. Next base: position 51,100,815 of record NC_081429.1, on the reverse strand, counting down.
GCCAAGCTAAGGCTGGACATTCATAAGTAATATAGACCTCCGTGTGATTTTTTTTTGGGGGGGGAGCATTTGGGAGCTGGGTGCTGAGGCCCCAATGAGCAAAGAGTAAAGAGTGAAAAAACAACCAACTACTCAGCACTTTATTATCTAATAATAATAATAATAATAATAATAATAATAATAATAAAGAATGATTATATTCGGGAAGTCCTGTCTCAGACAACTTGGAAAAGCCTAGTAAGGCTCCAACTGCTAATGTCTTACTATCTCCGTCCTCTCCTTTTCCATCTCATGGCTCCAACGTGTAACCATGCAGAACCGCCTTAATGACCCTCACTCTAACCTGATCCGTGTCCCCAGGATACAGGTATTTCTATCACGGGCTACATTTCAGAGATGTGCTGTTCTGTTAGTCTCTTCCTGAGAGTAGAGTGTTCTAGGAGCATGATTGTCAGAAGGGAGTAAGGACGGATGAAAGGGAGCCCCAGCAGGTTAGAGGAACCATGTGAAGCCCCGGAGTTATTTAAATACATAGTTAACATTTATTGAAAATAGCTTTGAGTGCAGGAGAAAATTAATTAAAGCAGACAAAAGGCTTCTAATCAGATGTATGCTATCTGACTGTGTAATTAGACCTGGCTTTGAGGCCATCCCGACAAGTTTGTTTGCAGAGGAGCAGAGATCACTGTTTACTGGAATGGCAATAATTTGGGTTTCTTTAATTGACTCCTGGTGTGAAGTCGTTGATGTCTGTTGTTCTCTGAGAGACGACGTGGAAAGTTTCCAGGAAAAGTTCACATTCCAGGGGCAACTTTGGAATCTACTTTCCATTGCAGCCCAAGTCAGCCGGCCGTTGGGACTTGACTTTGTACCAACAAAATACCAGCCCTCAAAGGCAGGCTCCCCAGGCGGCAATGACCGTAGCTGCTCTAGGGACTGGGTAGGGAGCATGGCACCGAGCGGTCAAGATGCTGGAAGGCATTTCCCCAGTCTTACCTTCCCCGGGTCTAAAGCGCTAAGGGCACCAGAGGCTGTGGCTCCTGGAACCTGGTGATCCAACTGGGGAAATGAATTAACATTCTCATCCCAGGTCTGGGTCTAAGGAATAGAGCCCTGGGGAAGGCAGGGTGTGGAATGGTGACGTCCTCTTCCTAATGCTCCCAAATTCCCCCAAAGCATAACCGCCAGTAGCAGGATGAAAATGAGAAACCATGGGAATTTAAGAAGGCATAAAATAAAAACAATCCGAACTCACTTGAAAGCAGAGGCACATTTCAAAATTCCTCCCAGAGCTTGGCATATCTTTTCTAGGAAGTGTGGGTGAACAGAAAGGTAGAGACTGCGTGGGGATCCTGAAAGAGACCATGGGAATTTCAAAGTGTGGTTCCTGGGGCTGAGAATGTAGCTCAGGCCTTAGCTTCATCCCCCACACTGGATTAACTGGCCATGTTTGTGCTCACCTGTAATCCCAATACTCTGGAGGTAGAGACAGGAAGACCAGAAGGACATCCTGGCCACATAGTTTGAAGCCAGCCTAGGCTACATGAGGCCCTGTCTTTAAAAAAGAAAAAGAAGAAATGTTAAAGCCAGGGTTGCCCCTGAAAGCCTAATGGGTGACCAACATGCTCTCCAACCACGACAGATGCCATCTGCCATCTGTTTTGCATACCTGTGGCACATTTGCCTGGGCTAACCTGGCAGATTCATGGTGTCATCCCAGCCTTGCAGATGGGAGATGAGGTTCAGAGACGTTAAGGAACTGGCCGGGATCAGGTGGCGAAGTTTAGCCAATGTTTGAGCCTAACTCCGTCAGACCCCTAAATCCATAGTCTGTCCTTTGCTCTCTCCGAGCATCTGACCTGGCGGTACATTGTCCACCGTCCTCATGGATTGGCCAGCGGGGGGACTACAGTGGCAGCCAGCTGTTCCAGATGTGAAGTCACAGAATGTTTTGCTCTCTGAGTTCTTCTCGATTTCTCTCTTTAAAAGGGAACAGGCCTTTATTATCCCCCCCACCCACCATTTCGCTTTTACCTTTCAAAACGAAAAGCTGCCAGCCAGAGTCAGAAACAAAGCCCTTTTCTCCTTCTCATCTGACTCACGTGGTTCCTGGAGGCAAAGGACATGTGGGGCCAGACTGGGCCAGGACACCTGAGGAACTTTTTTTCCCCCATCCTTTCTCTCCTAGCTCCTGACAAACACCCCTCAAAAATACACCCCTTGGTGAGTTCATAGGAAGACCTTGCTTCCATGAGAAAAAGATGGGACACTTCACATGGTCAGATCCACTGTGTGTCTGTCTGTCTGTCTGTATGTGTCTATGTCTGTGTCTATGTGTGTGTCTGTCTGTGTATCTCTGTGTGTGTGTGTCTGTCTGTGTCTGTGTCTCTGTGTGTACTCCAAGGCCTTTTGTACTCTAGGTAAGAACTCCACCCTCTTCGTTTGTTTTACATAGGGTCATACTTCATAGCTCAAGCTAATCTTGAATTTGCTATGTAGCCCAGGCTGGCCTTGAACTCAGAATCCCTCCTGCCTCAGCTTACTGAATACTGCTATTATATATCTGTGACACCATAGCCTGCCAGAGACACCTTTAAAAAAAAATACCAAATCCCATCAAGTCATTCTGTTCACCGAAACCTTCGATATAGTCTCATCCTCCCCTTACAGTGACTACAAAAGACCACTTTGGCCTCTCTTTATCCTACTGTGGCTTGGATGTGGTTTGTCCCCCACCTTACCCCACAAAAGTCCATGTTAGAAATGAACCCCAGTGTGGCGATAAGCAGACTAGAATGTTTGGGAAGTACAACCTAATGGGAGGTCATCGAGCCCTTAGAGTCCTGCCCTCGGATGGGACTAAGGTTCCTAAGAGGTTCTCATTATAAAGAGCCAGGCCTGACCCCCTCCTCGGTGGCTGTCTGGTTTCCTGTCTTGTCATGTGATCTGTTTTCCTCCTGTCTTGTCATATGATCTGTCTTTCTCCTGTCTTGTCATGTGATCTGTCCTTCTGACACATGTCCCCGCCAGTGATGCCACCTGCCACAGGACTTTGCCAGACTCAGCACCCTGCAGTTTGGATTCCATACCTTTAAAATTGCAAGACTGAATCCTGGAGAAATGGCTCAGTCAGTAAAGAGCGACCACAAGGACCTTATTTTGAGCCCCAGAACATGTTTTGTTTTGTTTTTTAAGATTTGTTATTATATATCCAGTGTTCTGCCTGCATGCCAGAGGAGGGCACCAGATCTCATTACAGATGTTTGTGAGCCACCATGTGGTTGCTGGGAATTGAACTCAGGACCTCTGGAAGAGCAGCCAATGCTCTTAACCACTGAGCCTTCTCTCCAGCACTCCCCAGAACATGTTTTTAAAAACTGAGCATAGTGGCCAAGGCTTATAATCTCAGCGCTGGCGAGACTGAGGCAGGGGGATCCCTGTACCTAGACAAAGCCTGGTACAGACTGACAAATTCAGAAACAATCTGTTAAATGCACTATCTCCAAAGACTATTTTCTTTAAAAAAAATTTTTTTATGTGTGTGTATGTGTGCCTGAGTGGGTGTATGTGCACTGCTTGTGTGCAGAAGCCCTTGGAGGTCAGAAGAGGCATTGAATTCCCTAGAACTGGAGTTACAGACAGCTGTGAGCTGCCATGTTGGATGCTGGGAGCCAATGCTGGGTCCTCTGCAAGAGCAGGCAATTCTTTTAACCATTAAGCTGTCTCTCCAGCTCCAGCCATTTAATTTTTCCTGACAGAATGGCTTTAGCAACCAAAACGAATTCTTCCAGTATGTCCTTTCCAAAAGAACCGGAGGATGCTACTTCCTGCAGAAATGCTAATGTGTGATTACAGAAAACACATACACACACATACAGCTCATGACTGTCACAAGAACAATTTACTCATATAAACATCCCTTTGTGAGGCCACGCGTTATCACGTAAGATTTTAATTATTTGCTGATATGCTTACAAAGCCCTGAACTCCAGGCTCTCTGAGATATAGGACTGTACTTCATGTCTTATGTGCAAATCATAGCAGCATGCATGGTGCATACCAGTTGTTCAATATATGTATCTAGAAGGAGAAGAAAAGGAAGGAAGGAAGGAAATAAGACCACACAACCCTAATGTGGTAGCACACCCTTGCCATCCCAGCTCAGGAGGCAGAAGCAGGAGAATCATTGCAAGCTCAAGGTAGGTCATCCTGTGCTGCATGAAGAGTTCAAGCCACCCTGAGCTATAAAATAAAACTTTGTCTCATTAAAACTTAAAAAGTTAAAGGTACGTTTTACATTTTTAAAGATTGATTGATTGATTGATTTTTGGGTTTGTTTTTTTTTTGTTTGTTTGTTTGTTTGTTTGAGACAGGGTTTCTCTGTGTAGCTTTGCGCCTTTCCTGGATCTCGCTCAGTAGACCTGGCTGGGCTTGAACTCACAGAGATCCGCCTGGCTCTGCCTCCCGAGTGCTGGGATTAAAGGCGTGCGCCACCACTGCCCAGCAAGATTTATTTTTTATGAGTATGCGTATATTGCCTGCGTGTGTGTGTGTGTGTGTGTGTGTGTGTGTGTGTGTGTGTGTGTGTGTATCTGGGCCAGGTACTTGTGTGGTGCCCTCGGAAGTCAGAAGAAGGCCCCTGGAACTAGAACTATGGAGAGTTGTGAGCCACCATGTGGTGCTGGGAATGAAAGCCAGGGCCTCTGTAAGAGCGAGACGTGCTCTTAACTGCTGAGCCATCTCTCTGCCCCCCCTTAAAGCTTATTAAAAGTAATTAAAATAAGGAAAAATTAGGGTGTTTCTCTAATTATTCTCTAGGTCTGCTTTTTTTTTCCTTGGTGGGAATTTCCCATGGACACTTCCTCCTAGTTAAAATGTCTTTTCCCTAGAGAATATCCAGTAGCACCAACTTCTAAAAGGCGGTGGTAATTAGGGAGATAATTGGGAAGGAATAATCAAGCAAATGAAACAGGAGCTTTGGAATGCCGTGGGGATGCCGACTTGGCACCACCACAAGAATTGTATGTCCATCTGGGTCCTCCGAGAAACAGATACCAAGACAAGATTAGATGTGTCTGAGATTTATTAGGGAAAACACCTGTGAGGGAAAATGGGGCGGGCGCCAGGAGAAGCAACAGACAGGGCACAGATCCACCCGTCCGAAGGAGAGTGAGAAGAAAGGCAGGCTGGGTGCCTTTGACTGCTGTGCCACTGGAAAAAAAAAAAGAAGTTTTGCAAGGTCATCGGGAATCCCTGAACCGGTCACTCAGCAGAGGTGCGCCTGGTCTGCCGCGTTCCCAGGACTTGACCTGCCTGCAGTGGTTCTGCTGGCACACTCACCCCTGGGTTAGGAGCAGCCCGTAGATGCCTAACTGGCGCTATGTGGTAATATAGTCAGAGTGTCATTTCTGCTCCTGGGAGCTGGTGACATTGAGGGACGCTTTTACACCAAGTTGTGTCTTCACACATCCCATTTAGAACCTATTTCTTCAGCATCCATCTGCGGGGCACCTGATCCTCTGCCCTCTCACATACAGATGTGTGTGTGTGTGTGTGTGTGTGTGTGTGTGTGTGTGTGTGTGTGTGTGTTTTGTGTGTGTGTGTGTGTGTGTGTGTGTGTGTGTGTGTGTGGTGTTTTTTGTTTTGTTTTGTTTTGTTTTGTTTTGAAGGAGCCTTGCCCTAGCTATACCACTCTTGGGCAAATACCCAACCACAAAGACACTTGCTCAACTATGTTCATAGCAGCTTTATTCATAATAGCCAGAAATGGAAACAGCCTACGTATCGAGAATGTGGTATGGGGCTGGAGAGATGGGTCAGTGGTTAAGAGCACTGACTGCTCTTCCAAAGGACCTGAGTTCAATTCCCAGCCCACGTGGTAGCTCATGACCATCTGTAACTCCAGTCCTAGAGGACCCAACACCCTTCTCTGTGGGCATGGCACATACATGGTGCACAGTCATACAGTCAGGCAAAACATCCATACACATAAAATATATGTATATACATTTTGTATGTATACATATATATGTATGTATATGTACATACATATATATAATGTGGTACATTTACACAATGAAGTATTACTTGGCTGTTAAAAAAATGACATCATGAAATTTGCAGGCAAATGGATGAAACTAGGAAAAAAACATCGGGGGGGGGGGGGAGGTAATCCAGAAAGACAACCATGGTGGGTGCCTAGCCTAATCGCTGTCAGAGACACTTCCTCCAGCAGCTAATGAGAGCAGATGCAGAGACTCGCAGTCAAACATTAGGTGGAGAGAGAGAGCCCAAATTGGAGATCTCCATCGAGTCCTTCCCCTTGGAGCTTGGGGAAACCCTCAGAAGATGGGGAGGAAGAATTATAGAAGCCAGAGGGGTCAAGGACCATGGGAGAACACATCCCACAGAATCAACCAGGCAGGGCTCATAGGGGCTCACAGAGACTGAAGCGGCAATCACAGTCTGCACCAGGTCCACTGCATATGTTATGGTTGTTAGCTTGGTGTTTTTGTGGGATTCCTAACAGTGGGAGCAGGGGTGTCTCAGACTCTTTTGCCTGCTCTTGGGACCCTTTTCCTCCTCCCACTGGACGATTGCCTCGCCCTATCCCAATATGAGGGTTTGTGCCTAGGTTTATGTATTTTGTTGTGCTGTGTTCCGTTGATATCCCCGGGAGGCCTGCTCTTTTCTGAAGGGAAACAGAGGAGTGGATGTGGGAGAGAGGGGAGGTTGGGGAGGACTGGGAGAGTGGAAAAAGGAGAAACTGAGGTCAAGATGTATTGTATGAAAGAATAATAAATAAATAAATGAATGAATGAATAAATAAATAAATAAATTTTAAAAAAAGAAGGGGTCTTACTATTTGGCCTCAAATGACTTTAAACTCTCAATCCTCCTGCCTCAGCTTCCTGAATGCTGAGATTACAGGCATGCACTACCATGCCCAGCTTCAACTTTATGCTTTCCATCTTTCATTATTTTCTTGAGATGCTTTCTACTTAACTACATACAAAGGACCCAGTACAAGGAAGTCCACTAAGCCTGTTCTGTAGGGGACTGAGATAAAGGTGGGGGCTGCCTCCCTACTCTGGGCACTAGAATCTTGACACACATTCAAGGTTTACTTCATTCCGTGTGTGTGTGTGTGTGTGTGTGTGTGTGTGTGTGTGTGTGTGTGTATGCCACGGTGCACTTATAAAGTTCAAAGGACAACTTTTGGCTGTCTATTCTCACCTTCCACCTTGTGGAGGTGGACCATCTCAACTCAGTGTGGGGAACCACTGCATCGGACTTTTTCCCTGGGTTCCAGGGCTCGAACTTGCAGCCTCAGGCTTGCACAGCTCCTGCCTTTCCCTGCCGCTCCATCTCCCTGAGACCTCCTCTCATTTTTCTTCTTTGAGACAAGTTCTCGTTATGTATCTCAGCACAGCCTCTAGGGTCTGGTCTTTCTGCCTCCACCTCCTGAGCGCTGGGCTTACAGGTGTGCACACACCAGCCGTTAGGTACCTACTTTATCCTCAAAGTCCCATCTGTTCACGTGGTGATGCTTCTAAATTGGAGATGCAGCTTATAATTTTTGAATAGTGACTGCCTGATGGCAGGAGAGTGAGTCAGATCTGAGCTGGCATCATCTGCCCCATGGGAGAACTCGATAAATACAGCGAAGTGTATTTACGGTAAGTGAAGGTTCAGTATTCCTTGCTGAAGGCATGACTACACCTTTGTGCCTTCCAGCAGAGCAAGTCAAACGCTCCACGTGACACAAAGGGAAGACACCAGCCCACACAAATGGGCACTGGAATTCTACGGTAAAAACCGATGGATGTCTCAGGAGAAACAGAAAATTTCAAGTCAAGGTTGTTGGAATCAACTCATTTATTGCAAAGCTACCCCTGAGCACCAGGTGTCTCTCAAGAAAAGAAGCTTCTAGAAACAGATAATCTAATTAAAGGAAGGACAACACTGAGGTTAGCCAAATAGGAAAAACAAATGAGACCCTGGTATCCCACCAACATGACTACCAATCAGAGCACCCGGCCTCCATTTGCTAAAGGGACTGCAAACTAAGCCCCACCCACATTTCTGAACACCCCCAGTGCTGAGCATCCACCCATCCCAGCTACTGAGCATCACTGCCATTGATCACAGTGTCAAACTGTAGCCTGACTTTGAAAGAGGCACATTCCCAAGGCTGGGCATAGTGGCATGTGCCTTTAATCCCAGCACTTATAAGGCAGGGCCAGACAGATCTCTGAGTTCAAGGCCAACCTGGTCTAAAAAGCGAATTCTAGGATGGTCAGGGCTACACAGAGAAAGTCTGTCTTGAAAAACAAACAAAAAAAGCGTATTCTCAAACACTGAATGAGGCATTAACTAAAGACTATCTGGATATTTTTAACATCACAATTATCATGTTTATTCCCCCTTAAATCTCATCATTAAACAAGTCATGTACTTAAATGGCATCTTGAGACTGAGGAACTAGGGTTAATATAATAATAAGTTAGATTAACTTTCCACATTGATTGATGCCGAAAGGAATTATTGAGAATGATTAAATCCACACCCTGGGATGAGAATGGGAATTCTGTTGAGTTAACAACATTGAGTTGGCAAATCTCTGTATATGTAGCACACACACACACACACACACACACACACACACACACACATAATTCAGTCTCCTCCATTGCCGATGGAAGGCATCATTCATCATCCATGAGTTCTTTTTTTTTTTTTTTTTTTTTTTTTAATTAGGCTAGAATTCTTCAGTTATTTCCAGTCGTGTGTTCTAGGCAGCTGCCACCAAGAGATTGACTTTGGTATGTGTGGTGGTTTGAAAGAAAATGGCCCCCATAGGGAGTGGCACTATTAGGAGATGTGGCTTTGTTGGAGTGGGTATGGCCTTTTGGAGGAAGTGTGTCACTGTGGAGGCAGGCTTTGAGGTCTCATTTGCTCAAGCCACACCCAGTATGTCAGACAACTTCCTGTTGCCTGCTGATCAAGATATAGGACTCTCAGCTCCAACACCATGTCTGCCTACATGCCACCATGTCCCACCATGATGAAAATGGACTAAACCTCTGAAACTGTAAGCCACTCCATTAAGTGTTTTCCTTTATAAGAGTTGCTGTGGTCATGGTGTCTTTTCACCTAAGTCAGTATGCCATAGGGAGCCAGCACACAATTCCTATATTATGTTCTTCTGTGGAAGAAGAAGTTTGTTCTGGCTGTACTCTAAATTATTAGTGAAACTCATAACAGAATAGCAAAAAGAACAGTCTGAGGTTGACTTGAAATCATCATGCAGATTCTGGGATTTTTTTTTTTTTTTTTTTTTTTTTTTTTTTTTTTTTTTGAGACAGGGTTTCTCTGGTTAGCTTTGGAGCCTGTCCTGGATCTCACTCTATAGACCAGGCTGTACTCGAACTCACAAAGATTCACATGGCTCTGCCTCCCGAGTGCTGGGATTAAAGGCGTGTGCCACCACCGCCCGGCGATTCTGGGATTTCTAAACCCAGTCTCCCACATTGCTTTGGCCTACCCCATGCTGTTACTAACCACCAAGTGTCCTGTGTTTGGTGACATAGCCATGGTGTGTATGTCTTGATTGTTAATTTGATAGGATTTGGAATCACTGTGAAATCACACCTCAGAGTGTGTCTGTGAAAGCATTTCCAGAAAGGTGGGAAGCCTCACTTTGCACACCAGCAGCACCGTCCTATGGGGGGGGAGTGGGTCCTGATATGAATAAAAAGATAAAAATGAGCTAAGCCCCAGCATCCGTTGCTCCCGGCTTCCTGGTTGTGTTGTGATCAGCTGTCTCACACTCCTGCCACGGTAACTCCCCACCGTGGTTGACCATAACCTCCATCTGTGAGTCTAACTTAGGGTTTCTTTTTTCTTTTCTTTTCTTTTTTTTCTGTTGTTTTGTTTTATTTTATCGAGACAGGGTTTCTCTGTGTAGTTTTGTTGTCTGTCCTGGATCTCACTCTGTAGACCAGGCTGGCTTCAAACTCACAGAGATCCACCTGGCTCTGCCTCCCGAGTGAGTGATGGAATTAAAGGCGTGCACCACCACCTCCTGGCCATTTATGTCTTAGGGTTTCTGTTGCTGCATCAAAACACCATGACCACAAAGCAACTTGGAGGAAGAAGTTTATTTGGCTTACTCCTCCACATCCCTGTTCATCTTCAAAGGAAGTCAGAAACTCAAACAGGATCCTGGAGGCAGGTGCTGATGCAGAGGGCATGGAGGGGTGCTGCTTACTGGCTCGGATCTCCTGGCTAAGTCAGCCTGCTTTCCTATAGAACCAGGACCACCAGCCCAGGGATGGCACCACCCACCATAGACTGGGCCCTCCCTCACCAGTCACTAGTTAAGAAAAGGCCTTGCAGCTGGATCTCGTGGAGGCATCTTCTCAGTTGAGGCTCCCTCCTCTCAGATGGCTCTAGCTTGTGTCACATTGACAGAGAGCAGCCGGCACAGAGACCAAACACTCCTTTCTTAGGTTACTGTCGTCGGGTAGTCTGTCACGGCAACAAGAGGAGTGTGACAGTCACTCATAGCCACTGAGTCACCACTCCCCACTGATGTATCAAAATTATTGTCTTCCTCAAAATCTGCCTGCAGGGGCTGGTGAAGATGCCTTAGCAAGTAAAGGTCCTTGCCACGAGGCCAGTACCCTGAGCTCCATCCCTAGGACTCAAACTGTAAAAGGAGGGAATTGAATCCTGGAAGTGTCTTCTGACATCCACATTTGCACCATAGCACAGGCACACACATGCACATAATGCACACACACACACACACACACACACAGGTAATACAATTTTTTTAAATGTTTTATTTTCATTTATTCTTATTTTATGCGTATGACTATTTTGTCTGCATGTATGCATGTGCACCATGTGTGTGCCTGATGCCTGCAGAGGTCAGAAAAGGGCCTTGGATCCCTGGAAAACTGGAGTTACAGACAGTGGTGAGCTGCCATGTGGGTGCTGGGATTGAACCCGGGTCTTCTGAAAGAGTAGCCAGTGCTCTTAACTGCTGAGCCATCTCTCCAGGACCCTGTAATTAAAATAATAATAATAATAACAAATTATTTTAAATTTTGTTCTGCAAATTCATGCTGTCTGGTCTGCTAACTAATGAAAATGTGAGGTATTTTACAAAATTTAATGCTCTGACCTTATAAATATAAATAAATAAAAGGTTCCACATCTTTATTCTCTGGGTCTTCAATTGGAACATGAAGTTCTCCGTTCTGCTCAAGGGAGAGAGAGCACACTGCAGGACAGTGAACTACACCTTCCTTAGCCTAACCTTGGGTTAGATTCTCCAACCTAAAAAAATAAACGACTATAAAGAGCCTTCTGTATGGACAGAAGTTTTGTTTGTTTTGATTTGTTTCACTGGGGCTGGGGACTGAATTCAGGGTCTTATGCATGCCGGATACAATACACCCAACCCTTCTTCCTTGGTTCTGCTTTTCCCTCAGATTCTGACAATTTAACCTTAGGGCCTCACATATGCTAGGCAGGCACCCAGTCACTGAGCGATAGACCCAGCCCTCATCCATGGTTTGTTTTTGTTTTTGTTTTTTTTAGGCAAAGTTTCTCTGTGTAACAGTCCTGGAACTCACTCTGTAGACCAGGCTGGCCTCGAACTCACAGAGATCCTCCTGCCTCTCTGCCTCCTGAGTGCGGGTATTAAAGGTGTGCGCCACCACCCCCATGCCGGCATCATCCATGGTTCTTTAAACTGGCTGAACATTAGAATCGCCGGAGGAGCTCCCAAAGCTTGTCAGCGCTGGACAGGAGTGGGAGCAGACACTTTCTGTCCAAGTCTTTGTGGCTGGCCTACCACAAAAATGGTTAAGTCCTGTCTTCCCCATTCCCGGATGAAGGAGCCTCCGGTAGGGAACAGAATTGACTTGAATCCCAAACTATTGCTCAAATGCACATTGTGGAGTGTCCTCTGTGACACATTTTGATAACCCTACTCCATTCACCCTCACACAGACCCGAGGATCAGACCCGAGCAGCAGGAAAGACCCCCTATTCCAGCTCTTCCAGGCAATGCCAACGCAAATCCTGTATCCTTGAATCCTCGGCTCTCTTGACTCTCCCATGGCATCTGCACACGGACAAGGGTACCCACCGTAGAGTGGGTGGCCAGGCCAGACGTCAATGTCTTTAATCACCGTGACTATAACTTCTGAATACTTTTATTTCCTGATCGTGCTCGGGGCTTAGATTTCTAAGTGTGTCTAAGTGAGTTAGATGAAATTTGGTTGTTGGTTTTTTTGTTTTTTTTTTAAAGCCAGAATGAATTAAGCAGATTGACACAGGTGAAAAAAAATAGCTTGCCTTCTCCCTCACCTCTGCCTTGTAAATTTTCCTTATATTCACGTTCCAGACAAAACAACCCCAAGTGATTCTCAGTGAGTCTGAGAATCCCCAAAGAGTTCTTTTCTTTATTAGAGACACTAGCCAAAATTTTAAAAAAAAAAAAAATTCCCCTGCAAAATACTGTATCAGGCGCTCCTTTTTTTTTTTTTTTTTTTTTTTTCTGCCTGTTCTCAGCAAATCTGGAGCTGCTGACATCTTGTGGGAGGGTGGAGCAGCTGTCAGGCTCCCCGGGTTCTAAAGGAGACAGACTGTGTCCCGGCTTGCTGCTGGCCAGGGACGAGCCATCCACAATCTGGATTTCTTGTCTGGGTTCTCTCGGCTCCTCCACGCCCCTCGGAGGAGCCCCGACGCCGGCGGCGGCGGCGGCGCAGCACAGACCAGCTCCGGGGGCAGCCGGTGAATCACAGGCACTCGGGGATTTCTGCCGAACAAAGAACTCGAGCGCTGGGAAACTTCCCCTGGGCCCCCGTGGAAAGGCAAACCACTTCCACCTCGCCCGGGCGAAAAACACCAGTGCACAGCGAGCGCAGTCCTGGCCGAACCGCCCCACGTCCGCAGACGCTGGGTTCCAAACCCGCTGCATCCTGAGCGAGCGAGGAGTGGAGACGGCGATGAGCAGTGGCGGCGGGCGGCTGGCTCGCTCGCTCGGTCGGTGGGAGCTTTCTGAAGACGAGAGCTCTTTGAATGAGCCAATCAATGAAAGCTGTTGCCAGGGAACCAGATGCCGCGAACGGGCCACTCCAGCAGCGTTAAGACTACAACAGGCACACAAGCCTGGGAGTGTGCTGGAGTGAGAGCATCAAGCGCCCTTGGCAGCTGAGTCCTACAAGGCCCGCCTGTTAACCCTTTGTGCACCTAACCAGGAGCAGGCTGTCAGGAGAAGCAGGATGGTAAAAATCCCAAGAGCCAGGCCACCCGTGCTGCTAGCACCTCCCGCTGAAATGACTATGGCAAAGCTGTCCTTCCTGCTTGACTGACAACTCCCCCCCCCCCCCCGCGCGCGCGCACCCGAGTTAGGATGGGTAGGCATCCCCAAGGGAGATGAGTGAGGGCTGGCGATCACATGATCGCAGAGGGCACTGCTCCTGTTACTTACCCTCGTGATCCCTCCCAGCTTGTGGCCGGGCTTCTTCTGGCCATTGGCCTCAGGAGGGCAGACTCTGCTGCCACATGTGTGTTCAGTGTGATGAGGAGGAGCAGCTCCCTCCCTGTATCCCCAGAGCGTCCAGGAGCAGCCAGAGACTGGCAGCCTACCCTCATTTTAAGAAAGTTGCCTGAAGGGGCATAGGCACAGGCTAGCTCTCCGGAGAAATGAGCAACAGGCAAAATCATATGGGTCTCCTAGCCTACCTCCCTCCCAGAGACACATGCTGTCCGTCCCCCCCTCCCCCCATCCCCTTTTTCCCTTTCCTTTTCTGTCAACGCCAATCAGGCCTTCACTCTGCGGCCCATTTCTGCAGTCTGGTTAAGCAGTCTCTACAGAGGAACTTGAAAGTTATTTCACAAGAGAATCTGAGTGTTTCCCTAAGGGAATCCATGCAAGCTGCCGTGAGGGTCCCTGGGAGATTAGGGCCTTCTTGGTTCACAGGGCAAAGTCTAGCAGCACGTGGACTTTGAAAGGGATGTTGTTCTGAAAGCACCCAGGCTTCCAGAGACCACTCCTTTGGCCTCACAATATCAGTTCCGGCTCTGTTGGGGCCATGGGTGGGGGTGGAATTTGAACATTCAAAAACAAAATCTTACTAATGTGAGCAAATAATGGAAGGAGAGAGAGAGAGAGAGAGAGTTAACTCATGCAATTTGTTTACAAAGAGATGAATTTTCTGTATTAAGTTAGTACTTCTCAAATGATCAGTGAACAGTTCATAGACGGACTCCTTGACAGTAAGAAAACAGAAATCACTCTTGTCACAGAGTTAAACAGTGAACTGGATGGCAGCTGACAGAGAAGTATCTGATTGTGTAGTCTCGTCACTTGCTGCCTCTACATGTGAGAGCCCCTCTGTGAGGCAATGGCCTTCAGAGCATCGGTTTGTACAGCAAAACCTTACTTCTGTGACCTAACGGTAGGGAGCTGTCCCCGAGAAGTCTGGGTTATGAGAGAATTATTCCTTAAACACTATTTATTGACTGCATATTAGACGGCAGTCTGTGCCTTGCATTGGGCGTTTTATCCTTTAAATAAACATCATTATAACACTAGCAATGAAATTTTTTGTTTGTGTTTTTTTTTTTTTTTTGAGACAGGATCTCTCTGGAACTTGGTATGTAGACCAGGCTGGCCTCAAACTCACAAAGATCTCAGCATCTGAGAGTCAGAGGCAGTTTGAGTTTGAGATCAGCATGGTCTCCGTGAGTTCTAGGCCAGCCAGGGATACACAGTAAGACCCGGTCTCAACAAAGACAGGACTGTACGCCAATGACACGGTAAGACATCCTCTTTCCTGTCTCTGCTGCTGAACGGCTCTAGGCTCTCGGAATCTGCGGGGTCTCCTCCTCCCTGATCAGTACCTAGAAATTGCTACTTTTGTTCCCATTGATGGAGCTGCCGGCCCGGAGAGTGACTGACTCTTCCCACGTTATGAAAGGACCAAGAACATGCCATTTGTATTTTTTCCACGAACTTGCCATCTCCCCAGCATAAAGTTTGCAGTTATGAGTGTCTCTCATAACTCAGTTATGAGTGTCTCTGCTAAGAAAATGAAGGTTTTTGGAGGAACCAAGCATTTTTGACTCCCAGGACAAACCCCTCAAACAGACTCTGAGTAAGGAGGTCCCCAGTACCCCGTCCTGAACCAGCCGGGGTATGTGGCCTTGATTAATACCTAAAAATAGAAAGGCTACAGGGGCCAGGACAGCCACCTTCCCCTTACTATGGTTCCAGAGTATTCTGTGTTGCTTTCTGCATTATCTTCCTTCATCTCTGGCCCGAGCCGCGTGAGGAATCAGCTCCAGTATCTAAACAAGCCACATATTCATCCTTAGCAAGCCTGTGCTTCTTCCAACAGGTCAAGAGGGTTGAATCTCCCACACTGACGTTAGCACTCTTTATGCCTTTGTTTACTGAGTCTTGGGTTGGTTGGCGCTTTTTAGCCTGTGAGGCTAAGCTTTGGACTGTGGCCAGGCAAACTACCAGAATACTAAGACAGCCTTTGACCTAACGCTATTAATGCTCTTCATTTATATCTCTTCATGGCTCAAAGACAATTGCTCATCTCTTTGAGCATGTTACAGAGGCAAACCGCTACATGTTTAGTGAGCAGCTACTATGTACAAGGGGTGGTATTGGGGTGGTGGTGGTGGTGTAGAATGAGATCATCTGAGAAAGAGCCCTCATTGTATAAGGCAGCATTACGTGTCAGATGCAGAGGCTGTCTTTTTCAAGGGTCTTTCATTTTGACTTTTTCCTGTAACCTGTGTTTGGTGTTTGTGGCAGGTCACTGTGGTTGGCCCTCTTGACCTTCATTTGACCTTTTCTGTAGTTCAAGAAGTTGAGAGCTGACCCAGACAAATCCGCAAACCTACTTGTAAGGTAAAGCAAAGAGAAGCCAGGGTGAGCCGAGGAAGGAGTCCCGGAAGTCAGGTCCGAGGGCTTAGAGTCCTGCCTCCATCTCCACAGCAGCATGGCGAGGCTGTTGGGGAAGCTGTACCCACAGTCACGGCTCCTCCCTGACAGCTGAGTGTTAGCCTGGGAGGAGTTTCTTAGGGAGAGATACCACCACTCCGGTATAAACAACAGGTTAGAACCAAATTCAGGGAAGGTCCCAGGCCACCTCTGCTTTGCGGTGTGGCTTTGTGAAACTGTTCTCTCTGTGCCCTTCAGACAGCACTTAAGACAGCACCAGCAGATCTTGTAGGCTGAAGATAAACAAAACTACACCATCACTCTTCTACGAAGGCGGGGAGGGGGGACACAAAAATCCTGACGTAGCCACTTTTGCGGAGTGACAGCCATTGAACCCAAGGGCTTTGAAACGAGGGACAAATTCCCAAACACACAGGGGATGAGGCATCTATTTCTGTCATTTCATGTGGTTTTTATTTATTTGCAGAGTACCATGGTTATTCACGATGCTTTACAAACCATAAAGACAAGGTCTCCACCCTGTAGAATTTACAGTGTAATTTAAACATGCACGCGGCCTGGGCTGGCAGGTCAGGCATGCCGGGGGTGGGGGTGGGGGGTGGCGGTGTTGTATAACAGGGGTGTGGAGGGATCCTTCTTGAGTTATAAATACTTCCCAGTCACAAGGGCCTTTCATCTGGGATCCCTGAGCACTTTAGAATAGCAATAACCTCGACTGCTTTCTAAATGCACTTTCTATAAACTGTTGCGGGGACTGAGTAAACGCTTTTAAATGCCTATTAATTGATCCGTGGATCTGCTCATTGTCCATATTAAACAGCATGGATGTAAACACGATGATTTAGGAGAGGCCTGCTGGGGGTTGTGGGCTGTCTGCTCACAGACGACAACCCCAGAGAGGCCTAGCTGCCTTGCCCTGGCCTTGAGAGGGCCGCACAGACACCTGGGGGTTTTCTCAAGTGAGATTCTTGAGAAACTAGACTGGAACAGTCGTCGCTTCTTGGTGTCCCGTTCGCCATCTGTGGACAAATCGGTGTGTCAGAGTCTGTGGGGCTCCCCCAGAGAATGTCCACCGGAGAAACAGAGTCACCCCCTCAGCTGGCAGTTGTGTCTCTCAGCTTCCCCCCAATCACTCCATCATGCTCTTCTGAGTGTCTTACTCTCTTTTTAGCAATGTCATTTCCAAAACGGTACGATTTTTCTTACAGCTGACAGAGTTTCCCTTTCTGTATTTCACTCAGCGGTCCTATAGCAACTGACTAGTCATTCCTGACCTGTTTGACAAGTTCATTCAAGTCCAAGGGAAGACCGGCCTGGGTTACGAGTCCTGAGGGTTCACCCAGAGGTTCACGAGATAAGCGCCCTCCTTACCGCCACCTTTTACAAGTCTCTCAGACTTTCCTTTCAAAAGCCCCAGATGGACCCACATCACCTCCCTGCTTTGAAAACCCCGTCTGAGTGGGCAGGAGGAACAGGAATTCCAGTTCACCATGACTACACGGCAATTTCCAGGTCAGCCTGGGATATATGAGACCCTGTCGTTAAAAAGAAAAGCCAGGAGAGGGAAGAGCTGAGGAGTGAAAGACAGTGTATACATGACCTTCATGGCCATGGTCGCCAGAGAGGTCACCCCTTTGCCATGTGCATGCCCGTCTTCTGTCATGTCCTCTTTCATCCTGTCCCCTCACTATCCTCATCTTCCCATTGAACTGCCCTTTCATGTCTCACCCTAACACCCTTCCTGTCTGCAGACGTCCACAGCCCCCACCATCCATGCCCTCCCTCTACCACCACCCCCCCACACACACACCTTCTGTCCTCCACCTCTGGGAACACAGCTGCCCTGTCTTTCAGGGCTGGGGTACTCTTCGAGACTAGGGCTTCATCTCGGCTATAGTTACCACTTAGGAAACCTTCATCAGGGGTCTTCTTTATGTTTTGAAGAGGTATTGAGAAGGAAGATGGGTCAACAGTAGCCTGAGACCCCTGGGAACTATTTAGAGCCCTGGTTTTAAAGCCTTTTGTCCCACCTGTTGTGAGGGGTTCCTTTCAGGATATGCTGACCACTTGGATTAGCAAGTGTTTGATTTGGCTTTCAAATTTGTGCTATACATTTGAAAAAAAATTTTAATTGTGATAAAAGGTACAGAAGTGTACCATTTTAAGTCAACAGTTCCTTGGAACTAAGAACGTCCACCCTGTGGTGAGGCTATCTCCAGAAGGCTCTCAGTTTCCCAAACAGTTTCCACAAAACACTAACTTTGTGTTTCCTTGCCCCTCCCCCAGCCCCCAGCCACCACCCTCCCCTTCCTGGTTCTGGGAATCTGACTACTCTAGATGTGTGATGTAAGTAGCACCCTCCGACATGTGACCAATACAGTCACTAGCTTATTTCATTTAGCGTAATATCTTCAAGGCTTATCAGTATTGTAGCACACATCTGAATTTCTTTCTCTTTTTAAAGCTGAATAGTGTTTTATTGTACACGTGTGTCGAATTTTGTTCAATCAACTGTGTGTCAGTGGATAACTGGATTGATTTCACGTTTTAACTGTTTCAGTTGGTTACTATGAACACAGGGAAGACAAATCCGAGAGTCTGCTTCCAGAAACCCCTTTGGGGAATACACCCCAAAGTGACTTCCTGGACAATGTGTTGATTATATGCTTGGTTGTTGTTGTTGGTTTTTTTTTTTTTTTTTTTTTTTTACCTGTTATACCATTTTTCACGGAGGATGCACCATTTTATTTTAATTATTATTGTTTGCCTGTTTATGTTGTTTTGTTTTGTTTTTTTAAGACGGAGTTTCCCTGTGTAACCTTGACTGTCCTGGCTCTGTAGATGAACTCAGAGATCCACCTACCTCTACCTCCCAAATGCTGGGATTAAAGGTGCCGGCCACCCCACCCCCCACCCCCACCCCCACCCCCCACCCACCCTCACCTCCATCCCTACGCCTACCCCTGCAAGGATGCACCATTTTAAATGCACATTGGTGTACAAGGATTTTTGCGTTCTCCATCCCTCACCAGCACTGGCTGTTGTTCATTGCTTTCTTCTGTTTACAGCTTCCCAGGTGTGAAGTGTGACCTCACGGTTGATTTGACAAAGCTCAGTTTTGAACCTCTACCTTCACGATCTTAATTCCTTCTCATTAAACTCAATCTCATTTCACAGCATGAGGTCTGGTGCTAGGAGTTCCGAGCCTGTCTTGACGGGTGGGGGAGGTTTGCGGTGGCGCCCTGGGAAGGCTCCATGGAGAGGAAAGTGATAGGTGGGCCGGTCCACTTCTGAATACCATGAGCAGTTTGTTTCCCCCCACCCCCACCCTGGCCAAAACTGGGTCCTAAGCAGCAGCAGGACCCTCTGACTTCCTGGCCCTCACCAAGTTGTTTTGAGCTCACTGTGTCAGCATCTAAAGGAAACAAGTGGTTAAGTTCCCAACAGGGTGCCAAGTGATATCCATTACGCAAGACAGTCACACCTAGCAGGACATTTAACATCCTGGGCCCAAGAGGGGTGTGGTACGGTCCTCTTGCGTGCGTGCGTGCGTGCAGGTGTGAGTGCGTGTGTGTGTGTGTGTGTGTGTGTGTGTGTGTGTGTGTGTATGTGGTGTGTGTGTGTGTGTGGTGTGTGTGTGTGTGGTGTGTGTGTGTGGTGTGTGTGTGTGGTGGGGGAGTGTGAGTGTGTGGTGTGGTGTGTGTGTGGTGTGTGTGTGTGTGTGTGTGTGTGTGGTGTGTGTGTGTGTGTGTGTGTGTGTGTGTGGTGTGTGTGTGTGGTGGGGGAGTGTGAGTGTGTGGTGTGGTGTGTGTGTGGTGTGTGTGTGTGTGTGTGTGTGGTGTGGGGGGGTGCGTGGGTGGTGTGTGTGTGTGTGGTGTGTGTGTGTGTAGTGTATGTGTGTGTGGTGGGGGAGTGTGAGTGTGTGGTGTGGTGTGTGTGTGATGTGTGATGTGTGTGTGTGTGTGTAAGAGATGTGACAACCAAAATGTCCCCCACTGAGAACCAGGCGTGCCAAGGAAGTCAGAACTTCCCGGTGTCTCCCAGTCACTCATGCAAAGCAGTCATTCGTAAAATGAGGCCTCCTGTCTAGTTCAGGGGATCCTGGGCACAGGCAAGGGACACGTCACAGATGGCTTTGGGAGACCTAGAGGACTCCCTGAGTCTGTTAATAGTTAGTTGACAGTGACAGGCAGGAGGAAAGGGAAGACACTTATTAAAAGCAAATGGACACACATCAGAAAAAAAAAAAAAAAGACCCCAACATGGCTTCCCACCCCACCTCCTACCCTCAGGACTTGGTATGTGAGTCTGGTCCCTTCAATGTCCAGTGGACAGCTCCCCACCCCCATCCCAGCCAGTGAACCAGCAGTGCCTTTGCCTGGGTAAAAGGACTTCATTTCCCTATGCTGCCATAGCAACCAGGAAACAACCTCCATTCACAATGAGAAGCATGGTGCCTTGGCCCAGATTTGCAGATGCATGTGGCCTGTAGCAGAGCAACCAGGTCTCAGGGACAACAAGGGCTCAGAGGAGCAGAGAGCACACAGCCTGCTGTCTGAGGGGCCTTATGGTTTGGTTCTTCTCTCTACAAAGATGCACTCTGTCTAAACTGTGTGGCTGGATGTTACTGGGTTTCTCTACAAGGGGAAATAGATTTCATAAAAGGCCCAATGTTCATGGTCTCTTTTGGTTTGCTGTTGAGCTTTGGAAACCCTGAGGTGTGACCAGTTTTCAACCTTCAAAACCGAGATGAACTGCCCTTGAGAGGGAGTAGTCAGAGAGGAATCATGCTCACCCTCTCTCTCCTGAGTCGGGGACACGGGAAGTTGGTCCAGAATAAACAGAAGTTGGAAGTCTATTTTGAACCAGAGGTAAGTCTTAGAGCCTCAGGGAGGGGGCACATTTTGAGCATGGGGGAGGGATGCTCTGTCTTTCCAAGCTGTGTTTTGGTGAGTGTTGGAGCCAAGATGTTGGCCACTGGCAGATCTTCCCTCTTTTTGTTTGATGTCTGTAATTGCCACAGGAACAGCCTGCCTTGCTGATACCCGCTTCCAACTGCCTTTACTTGAGCCTGAGGGAGAATCAAGATTGTCTGGAGACTGGGCATTTGGTTCAAGACCAGAATTCCTACCTGGTCTGTAGAAGGAATTAGGAGAACCGACTGCTATTGGCTTATAGGAGCCATGCTTAGTGGTTGGAATGCCGTATTTGTGCCGTTCAGTGGCTTTTTTGAACTTTGTGGAATTCAACCCACAGGATTCATATTTAATGGAGGCCAAAACAAATCTCATTTTAGAAGATTTTTAAAGAGGTGGCAAAAATCCCCTTGTTCTTGTTGTGCTGGCGTTTTATTTCTTGAGGACTGCCAGGAACAATAAACGCATTGGGGGTACTTTGTAAATCCGGGCGTCAAACAGAGCTTCCCATCATCGTGGTATTTGCCGTGACATCTGACCTTCGCTGTGTTAAAAGATATATGAAGTTTCAAAGGACTTCAGTGGCCAATGGCATACACTTACAAAATAATGTGGCTCCTTTATAGGCTCCGATATATAGCCAAATTAGGCAGTGTTCCCCAGTCTGGAATGTATAGATAGTTTCTCTGCGCACAGCTGAAACAGAGTGGGTTTGGGACAGTTTCTCATATTTAAACTGGTTGCTAGTGCAGGTCCAATTGCCAAGTCATCTACTGTCCTTGATACTCCTGACTCCCTGCTTGCACACCAGGAGTTGTAACTAGCCTGTAGGCAGGCACGGCTCTTCTGAAAGCTGTGTGGAATAAAATGGATTTTTGTACTAGGTTCTACTAACTTTTGTTATTGTGTTGGGTTTCTGTGTGTGTGTGTGTGTGTGTGTGTGTGTGTGTGTGTGTTTTAAGTTTTAAGGTTTCTTTTTATTATTTTAAATTAAATGTACATATGGATAGGATTGTAGCCCATAAGGTGGAAGGCAAAAACTGATGCCCACGCACTGTTCTCTGATCTCTATACATGCCATGGCTCATGGGCTTGCACGTACACACATAAATAAACACACGGTTTTAGAAAGCCAAAAACTTCGCACAGACAGTATTTGTTGCCGAAGGATTTTTCACAGTGTCTCAGTCAAGGCATTTTCCTTCCCATAAAGGACTATTTGAACTGGAAGTCCCCAGAAGACTATGTCCTGGTCAGTAACCCCCAGGGTGGGGACAGTGCCAGCCAGCACTCCTGGAACCTCTTACTTCCTAAGACCTTCAGCACAAGAAAGGGAGCGCTGATCCTATACTCAGAGGGGCTAGCTGTGTCAGCCTGGACACCCAAAGAGAGGAAAAGAGGTCACAGGAAGAAGCCAGACCTTGAACTGCACACGCTTCAAGACCTCAAAGAAGCCATTTTGGCATACGGAAGGAGACAGGTGGGTTTGGGAAAGATGCTGGTGACATGTTCATAAACGCAATTGCAGCTTTGAATGTGACTTCTTGGTCCTGAGGGCGTGAAGGCGCGAAACTCAGACCTCCAATTCCGTCATCTTGCCCTATATGCCAAGAACTACTGTTGTGAGGCTCACAGATCATAGATGGGGAAAACATCAAAAGCGAAAAGACCCTGGTATTATCATTTTATATTTCTCCTTCAGTTACAGTAACACGCAATCCTTTTCACATCCAGACTGCAGTCAGAACCCATGGAACCCTGCCTCATAGACATCATCATTCAGCCTCTGATGTTCCTATCTTGTGGAGATGAGAATGCTTTGAATATTTGCCTTGAGCCTTTGGGCAGCAGCAGACGCTAACTACTTCTTCCATTCTGCGTTTACCATTAGGGGCAACTCTGCTGTCTTCTGATCCACACTGTCTGATTGTTGAGATGCACACACGGCCCTGCTTTCTATAACCAGATGCACCAGCCCTTTGGCTGAGGCCCTGATCAGTCTGTGAAGATGTGTCACTCTGAAGTTCTAGGTTGGAGATAGTGTGTTACTCCCTAGTTTCAAAGTCTCTCGGTTCTAATAAAACTTTAGCTTTTGACACCAGGCACACTGGCTCTCTCTTTCATGTCAAGCCCTGTGTCCCACTTCTTCACCCCAATACCTCCATGATGGACCCCTCAAAATCCCTCCTGATGCAGACTAGCTCACCCCCACAACTCCTGTCTCAAGTAAACTTTTGTACTTGCCTCTGGATAACTCCTACACATCCTTCAAAACAGAACATGTCACCTCTGTAGCGGTCAGGACAAATCTCTCTCACCCACAGTCCTGCAGCCACTTGGTCCCAAGTAAACACACAGAGGCTTATATTATTTACAAACTGTATGGCCTATGGCAGGCTTCTTGTTAGCTATCTCTTATAACTTAACCCATTTCTATTAATCTGTAAGTTGCCACATGGCTATGGCTTACCAGTACTTTTTTTTTGTTATTTGTTTTTTTTCAAGACAGGGTTTCTCTGTGTAGTTTTGGTGCCTGTCCTGAATCTCACTCTGTAGACCAGGCTGGCCTCGAACTCACAGAGATCTGCCTGGCTCTGCCTCCCGAGTGCTGAGACTAAAGGTGTGCACCAACACCGCACAATGCTTACCAGTACTTTTACGTCTTGCTTCTCCTGGCGGCGGCAGCGGCAGGCATCTCTCTAGACTCTAATTTTCTCTTTCCCGTCTCTCTCTCCTTGGATTTCCCACCTGCCTCTAAACTGCCTTGCCATAGGCCAAAGCAGCTTCTTTATTAACCAATGGGAACAGCATATTTTCACAGCATACAGAAAAACATCCCCCAGCCCACCTCACAATCTTCTTCCACTTCCCTGGGCAGAAACACACCGTGGCTTCCTCCTTTGCAGACATCCCCATCCCACGGTGCATCGGAAGCTAGTCTCTTAGAGCATCCAATGGATAACATCTCCTTTAGGGCGAGCACTTTGTGAACTGGCTGTGCACACTTTCAGTGCTTCTTAGTGTGTCTTCTACCTTGGTTACCAGGCACCTTAACCACACATCCTACCTCAGACAGACACTCCAAAAGGAAAACCTCTTCTGTTCCCTCCTGCTCCAAAGCAGAGAGTCATAATGGCCTTGACCAAATGCCCCACTGCTCTTTACCATGAAATTGTAAATTCTTGAATGAAAGGGAAATATTTGTTAAATGTTTACTGTTACTCCAAGCTATCGTTTAGTTTGATCCTCCCAATGCGGGCCCCCCCCCCCATGTGATGCAGTTTTTCTCAGCAACCTTCCTTGTCCCTATATATCCGTCTTTTAAAGACGGGGTCTCACTGTGTAGCACAGGCTGGCCTCCAAAGCCTGATCTCCCTACCGTACTGGCTCCTTTGCAAATAAGGAAACTGGAGCTTAAAAGGATTGTGTGACTTTCTGAGGTCAGTGAGTATCAGAGCCAGGATTCAAACCTGGGTCTGCCGACCTCCCCACAGCTAGCATGGGGAGGTCTGTGAACTTGAAGGGACTCAGAGGTCATTGTGCCTGGCCCGCATGTTCTCCACACCCTTCTCTTTCTCTGCTCTGTTCATAGGGTCGAACACAGGCTCCATACAATTCCAGAAACATCTGTGTTAACCAGCTCTTTGCCAATGGGGTACATTGGGAGAAGACTGGAAGGGAAAATCCGGAAGAGTCCCCCCATTCCATTCCCCCCCCCCCCAGTTGACAAGAAACACTTCTGTGGTCCAGCTTCCAGCAGACAGGCCACACCAGTCCCAGGCTCTTGCAGGTGACCCTTGACCTGCTCTTCTCTTTGTCCTTCTAGAATACGGTAGAATCAATTCCCCGAGGTTGCAGATCTCCATGCTGTCTCAGTATCTGTTTGACCTCTGCACACTCCAGTCACCTGGTAAACAATACCCTAAATTAAATTCCTTCTGTGTTTAACGTTTGTTTGTGAGGGTGTACATGCCATGGTATGAGTGTAGAGGTCAGAGGATAAATTCCTCCCACCCTGTGGGTTCCAGGGATCAAACTCAGGTCATCAAAGGTTGCCAGGCTTGGTGGCAAGCACCTCTCTCTACCCACTGAGCCATCTTGTGGGACCCCTTCTATATTTAAATACTTAGAGTAGTTTTTGCTTTCCCTGACTAGAATAACTCACTTCCCAGAGAAAGAGAGAAAACACTTTCCACAGCCTTGAACTGCATATCCATATGGCTACATTTTTTTTAGGGGAACAGCAAATTTATTAATTTATAAAAGTAATTGTTCCACTCGAGACAATCCTGTCTCTGTCTTTGCTGAAATTTGGGCTCCACAGAGGAGAGAAATTCTTGTCTTCTGGGACCTATCTTCTAGTTATGACTCAACTCTGTAGGAAACAGTAGTCTAGTCCAACTCCAAATCACTGGAAGGGAAATGGTGTAAAGAAGGCTTTGGAATAGAACAGGCAGAAATTTGATGTTAGGAAACACAGTATTGTAAATTTTAAAAGAGAAACAATTCAAGGAACCTGGGACTAAGGAAGATGAATACTTCAGCAGAGGCGAGCTTTGGGAAAGAAAGCTATAGACTCCAGGAAACCCAGGAGCCTAACACCCACTTGCCAAAGGCTATGGGGTGTTAGTCTCAGTCATTCTAACTGAAAAGTCACATGCCCTTTCTGGGGAACATTTTGGCAGAAGCCAAAAAAGGGTTGATACCCTTTGACTCAGCATATTGCTGGGCAGTGGGAGCTCATCCCTTTAATCCCAGCACTTGGGAAGCAGAGCAAGTGGATCTCTCTTTGAGTTTGAGACCAGCCTGGTCTACAGAGCTAGTTCTAGAACAGCTAGGGCTATATGGAGAAACCTGTGGTGATGTTTTGTTTGTGCCCTAACAAATAAAGTTTGCCTGGAGAGCATAGGGTAGAGCTAGTCATTAGCTAACCATAGAGGTCTGGAAGTCTGTGTGGACAAGAGACAGGAAGTGATATGGCTGGGCAGAGAGAGGAATATAAGGTGGACGGAGGCAGAAGCTCCGCCCCTTTTCAGTCTGAGGAATCGTGGAGGCAAGAAGTGACTGTGGCTGCTCCTTTACTTCTCTGATCTTTCAGCATTTACCCCGATATCTGAGTCTGGGTGTTTATTATTAAGACTAACTAGAAATCGCGCTACATCTGGTATCCAACTTTGGGGCACAAATTCATGAAAAAGCCGCTTGCCTGTGGCCTTATAGCCACCGGCACACTCCAGAGCTGCACAGGGGCTCCCTCAGGAGTCACCGTCTCGCTGACTGAGTTTTCCTCTCTTTTTTCCCTAAGCCTCTGAGCGAGTTTTGGATTTTTTTTTTTCTGCTGCAGCCTTTCTGCAACAAACTCCACAGGCGCGTGGGCTCAATACGCTGCTGCCAGAGTTAGCCCCTCACCACCACACAGCTCTGCTTTTAGGCAGTTTCCGCAGCACGTGTTTCTTCCCCATGATCCCCTGTGTGTGTTTTTCAGACAGAAGGTTCCCTCTCCTGGTGGGTTGGGGTTCTCCCTGGACCCCTCCTCGGGCTGCTGCCACACTAGGTAGCTGCCTTGAAAACTCACTTGGGTGTCTACTGTTCTACGCAGCCACAGCCAGCCTCACATCTTCACCCTCATCTGAATTATCATTGCCGGCAGATTTGGTGAGACAATTGGGAATTCTTAAAGGAAGGAATTAGTTAAAAGAGAGAGTTTTTTCCCACATTAAAAAAATGTAAAACACTATTACAATGGAGGGAGTTAGGTCTCTGTACGATAATATGCTGGATGGTTTGAACATAGAACAATTAAATGAGAGGATAATTAATTTAGATGGGATATATGTAATGTCAATTATAGATATCAGTTTCATCATTTTTGGGTTTGTTTTTTTTTTTAGTTTTGTTTTTGTTTTTGTTTTTTTGAGACAGGGTTTCTCTGTGTAGTTTTGGTGCCTATCCTGGAACTCACTCTGTAGCCCAGGCTGGCTTCAAACTCACAGAAATCCACCTGCCTCTACCTCCAGAGTGCTGGGATTAAAGGCATGTGCCACCACCACCTGGCTATCATTTTTATTTTATCACTAAAAAAGTTGGTCTAGCCGGGCGGTGGTGGCGCACGCCTTTAATCCCAGCACTCAGGAGGCAGAGGCAGGCGGATCTCTGTGAGTTCGAGGCCAGCCTGGGCTACCAAGTGAGTCCCAGGAAAGGCGCAAAGCTACACAGAGAAACCCTGTCTCGAAAAACAAAAAAAAAAAAAAAAAAAAAAAAAAAAAAAAAAAAAAAAAAACAAAAAAAAAAAGTTGGTCTATATGAGTGCTAAGACACAAGTTTTAGAAAAACTTATTAAAACAGATCATAGAGACATTCAGACCCAGACAGAGGAATTTAAAGAAGAATCAGTCTCAGTGTTGCATTATAAGGTTAAAGAGGAATAGCCTAAGGTTTTCAAACAACCATCTTTAATTTATCCAGTAACCTTACAGGAATTGCCAAATGATAGATATCCCCAAGGCTGTGTAAGAGTTGAATGGACTCCTGTAGAAAGGTTGGATTTAAGGAGATTCAAGGAAGCACTATTCTCATATGGCATGCATTCACTTTTGTGAAACAGATGTTAAACTCACGGTCAACTTATAATAGAATTATCCCTCAAGACTGGAGAGACTTGGTTACAGCAGTCTTAGAGCCTGGTCCTCGATTACAGTGGAGGACCTGGTAGAAAGATGAGGCAAAGACCATTGAACAATGAAGTATGGCTAGAGGTAGGGGAATCTCCCAAGACCAGCTTCATGGAGAGGGAGATTCTGCTAATGTAGAAAGGCAATCTCTATATGATGACCACATCCTGGATTTATGCCTCACAGCAGCCTTGAATGCTTGGGACAGAATTGAAGAAGTAGGAAAGAAAACTGAATCATTTACTAAAGTTATATAGGGCCCAAAAGAAACCTTCACTGATTTCTTGCAAAGATTGACCTCAGCAGTAAATAGAATGATACCAAATTCAGAAGCTAGACAAATAATAATTGAATCTCTGGCTTTTGAAAATGCTAATGCACAATGCAAAAGGGTAATTAGGCCATTAAAGGCAAGATCAGCACCCTTGGAGGAATGAATCCAAGATACAGTCAATATTGAATCTCATAACCATGATGATGCTTGGATAGGAGAGGTAATTTCCAGAGGTTTGAAGAAAAATCAAAATATAAGGTGTTTCAATTGTGGTAAACAAGGTCATCTAAGAAGGGACTGTAAATAGGGTGTTCCTAAAAACAATGTTTTTTCTAAGAATAATCTCAACAGAATGCCCCTCCCTTCTGGATTATGCAGAAGGTGTGGCAAAGGCAGACATTGGACTAATGAATGCAGATCAATAAGGGACAGTCAAGGTAACCCTTTGTCATTGGGAAATGCCTTGAGGGGCCTCTCTCAGGCCCCCATGCCAAATTTGGTTCAGTTGTTTCCTGTCATCAGGGAGGAAACTCCTTCCTAGAGCAATTAAAGAACCTAATGATTATTGTAAGAAACCATACTGCTCTGGATGATAGAACACCTGTAGGAGAGAGAACAAAAATTTCAGGAGAAACCATAAAGCAAATATTTGGGCAAACCTCTATAAATGATCAAAGACCAAAATTAAAAATAAGAATAGGGGCTGGAGAGATGGCGTAGCGGTTAAGAGCACTGACTGCTCCTCCAGAGGTCCTGAGTTCAATTCCCAGCAACCACATGGTGGCTCACAACCATCTGTAATGAGATCTGGTGCTCTCTTCTGGCCTGAAGACATACATGTGGGCAGAACACTGTATACATAATAAATAAATAAATCTTAAAAAAAATTTCCAAAAATAAGAATAAATGACATTGTCATTGCAGGTCTTGTAGACACAGGTGTAGACGTAATAATAATTGCACCAGAATCTTGGCATCCAAATTGGCCTCTTCAAGAGGTAAATGTTCAGCTTTTAGGGATTGGAATGTTATCTCATGTAATATTATTTCCTTCTTGGGTCTCTGATGGAATTGAAGACCAGATAGTTACAGTTATAGTTTTCTTTGTTAACAAATTCAGAAAAGAAATTCACTGAAGAGGTGTAGAGTGTATAGGGTTGAGAGACATTAAAAGATAGTTTTGGTAATGTAAATGGATAGAAGATGAATTAGGAACAACCCTTTGGACTCACCAAAATAGGATAGATAATGGAGTATTTTCTCTGAATTTGTCAAATGTTAATTACATTGTTAATGTAATTCTTGACTGTATATATCATATATAGTTATTGTTCTTATTGTATATAGTTATTATATATAGTTATAATATTTTTTATTTTAGACAAAAAAGGAGAAATGTGGTGACATTTTCTTTGTGCTCTAACAAATAAAGCTTTCCTGAAGATCAGAGGGTGGAGCTAGCCATTAGTTAACCATGGAGGTTTGGAGGTCTGTATAGACAGGAGACAGGAAGTAATATGTCTGGGTGGAGAGAGGAATATAAGGCAGGTAGAGATAGGAGCTCGGCCCCTTTTCAATCTAAGGAGTCGCGGAGGTAAGAGATGACTTTGGCTGCTCCTTTACTTCTCTGATCTTTCAGCATTTACCCCGATATCTGAGTCTGGATTTTTATTATTAAGACTAATTAGAATTTGCGCTACAGAAACCCTGTCTCAAAAAATAAAACAAGGGCTGGAGAGATGGCTCAGTGGCTAAGAGCACCGACTGCTCTTCCAGAGGTCCTGAGTTCAATTCCCAGCAACCACATTGTGGCTCATGACCACTTGTAATGAGATCTGGTGCCCTCTTCTGGCCTGCAGGCACACATGCAGGCAGAATACTGTATACATAATAAATAAATAAATCTTAAATAAATAAATAAATAAATGAAAAATAAAACAAAACAAATTAAAAATACTAATGTTGAAACATTCTTGAGTATTTGCCGTGATCTTGAATCTGCTTTAGGTGGAATGGAACTAAGAACTGTGGTGAAGGTGGAGCTCAGTGATTGAACCCCTGCTAGCAAACTATGCTATAAACTGAGCCCACCATTAGCCATATTATCTTCCTCTGGGTCAGTCTTTATCTAAATAAAGGAGATTAATAGTTAAAAAAGACCACACTCAAGGTTAAATGTGGAGGAAAACAGGGCTGAAGGTTGACCAGATGGTAGTGACACTTGCCCAGTGTACTGACTGAGCCAAGAATTAGAACCAGATAACCAAGGGCCCACCCAGATCCAGAAAGAGCATAGCACAGGGAGATAGGATTCCATGTTTAAATGCACAGAGCCTCCGGTTGTGTGCCAGGCTGAGGGCACACATGGAGTGACATCTCTGGGTCCCTTTGGCAGTTTTCCTGATGATCCAGCTCCCTAAGGAGCAAAGATCAATGTCAAGTCAAACGACTGGACTTCAGAGTTCTCAGACCTCTACAGGAATACTAAGCCTTCTCCTGGTTTTTCTTTTGTTTTAAACCAAGGGAAGTCTTACACTTGAAGCGCAATCCTAATTAATTTTAACAATAAAAACCAGGAGTCAGATATCAGGGTAAAGCTGAAAGATCAGAGAAGCAGAGCAGCAGCCACACCAGTAGAGACTTCTTACCTCTACGAATCCTCAGAACGAATGGTGGGGGGGCGGGGGGAGTCCTGTCTCTATGAATCCTCAAACGAAAGGTCCAAGATCCTGTCTCTACTGGCCTTATATTCCAGTCTCCACCTCCCTAGTGCTGGGATTAAAGGCCTGCACCATCACTGCCTGGCTCTGTTTCTCTTTTAGACTGGTTCAATCTCGTGTAGCCCAGGGTGGCCTTAAACTCCTGATCTTCCTGCCTCCTCCTCCCAAGTGCTGAGATTAAAGGTGTGCACCACCACTGCCTGGCCTCTATGGTTAACTAGTGGCTAGCTCCGCCCTCTGATCTCCAGGCAAGCTTTGTCAGAACACAAACAAAATATCACACAACATACTCTCTCAAAGTTAAAACCATTCCTGAGGACTTTTGTTCATTCAACATCTCCATATTTAGAAGTCACTTTGCTGTAAACCCAGATAACCATAATCTGGGCCAAGAATTAGAGCCAAATAACCAAGAGCCCACACAGATCTAGAAAGAGCATAGTACAGGGAGATGGGATTCCCTACTAGGCAGCTTTGAAATGAAAATCATGGCTATACTCTTGAAGTACAACAGAGTCTAACAAGTTTCTTAAATTGTCAGATATATTCATTTCCAAATTGTTTCCTTATTTCTCACTCTTATGTTTTCAAAATTTTGTGAATCCGTTGGTACTTTTAAAATGTCTGCTAAAGCAGGGTGGTGGTAGCACAGGCCTTTAATCCCAGCACTCTGGAAGGCAGAGGCAGGTGGATCTCTGGGTTCAAGGCCAGCCTGGTCTATAGAGTGAGTTTCAGGACAGTCAGGGCTACACAGAGAAACATTGTCTCAAAAAAAAAAATAGATAGATAGATAGATAGATAGATAGATAGATAGATAGATAGATAGATAGATGATAGACAGACAGACAGATAGGTAGATGGATGCTCACTTTACTCCATTTTCTGTTGTTGGCACTGAATACAGCAGTCTGGGTAATTTACACAGAATAGGGGTTGTGCCAGCTTGTTGGTGTAAATGCCTGGCATTAGTATCTGCTCCACATCTGGTGACAGGCTTCTGGCTGCATCATGACATGTCAGAAGTAATCAAACATCCTGAGAGCCAAACCAAGCATGCCATCTCGGGCCTTTCTTCCTCTTCTTATAAAGCCACTAATGCCGTGGGGTATGGGAGGCATCCTCATCATCTAATTCCTTTAATTCTAATCACCTCCAGAGGCCCCACCTCCAAATACCATCAGCACAGAATTGTTAGACCAGAAGTCAGTGTCAGGGGTCTTCCTCGGTCACTCTCTACCTAGAGCTCACCCCTTTGACTGGACTGGCTGTCCAGCAAGCCCCAGGCATCCTCTTGTCTCTGCCCCCCCTCCCTCAGTGCTGGAATTAGAGCATGTGCCTCCACATCTGACTTTTTATGTGGGTGTTTGGGATCCAAACTCAGTTCTCCATTCTTGCAAGGCCAGTATTTACCAACTGAGCTGTGTGCCCAGCTACAAATTAACATTTTCTGAATATTAACTGTACCGGGCATTTTATCCATGGGCTGTCACTCCATCAGCACAAGCCTATGCTATGGGTGCCAGCATTACCTCCATCTTGTGGGAGGAAAAAATTGGGACTTGAAATTAAATAGTGTACCCCCAGACTATACACCCAAGCTATGCAGCTGGAATTGGAGCTTAGGCAATTTGTTCTAAAGCTCAACTCAACCCCTAGACACTACATGCCTCAGAGGAAAACTGTGTCTCCCCAGTTCTAGCAATATTTGTAAGAAGCAGAGCTGATGGGGGGTGGGTGCAGCTCCGGGAAAGAGTGCTTGCCCTGCATGTGTGAGATCCTGTGTTTGTACCTCAGTTTCCCTAGCACTGGGGAATGGGAGACAGCAAGGAGACAGACAGACAGACAACAGAGAGAGAGGAGAGGAGGGGAGAGGGAGGAGATATAAGAGTCTTCCAGCACATTTCTTACACAAACCAGTTACAGTTCTAAGGAAACGAATCAGGTTTTCATTAAAATCTAGCCAGATTACAGATACCATTTTCATGCCCTGCTATGTGAATATGGTTCAGGGGACTCTCGCTTTTCCAGGCTTTACATTTTTCATCTATTGGTTCTCCCTTGTAGAGCTAATAGAGGCTATTCATCTGCTTATTTATTTTCATTTTTTCTTTCTCGTTTACTACGCATGTGTATGTGTGCGTGCTTGAGTGTGAGCACACGCACATCATGAAACACATGTAGAAATCGGAGGATAGTTTATGCAAGTCGGTTCTCCTCTTCCACCTTGTTAAGACAGCATCCTTCCTCCTGCTTCTGCTACCATGCTTCATTCTCCAGCCTCGCTGGCCCCAAAGCTTCCAGACAATGCTCCTGTCTCTCCCTCCCGCTCACCATAGGAATGCCGGGATTGCAGATGCATGCCACGGCATCCAGATTTTTTATATGGGTTTCAGGGATCAAACTCAGGTATCAGGCTTGTACCTTTACCTGCTGAGCCATCTCCCTGGCTCTGGAGAACATTTATGATAATGACTAATACCAAGAACTGCTACACCTGCCATCACTCTAAATGCATTATGGCCTTATTTCTCACAACTTTATAAGGTTTATACTCTTTTTTCTATTGTGTCAAAGCATACACACATTTTACTCTTTTTATGTGCAACATACTAGCATTAAATACACTCACATTTAGTGTACAACCATTGCTACCATCTATTTCCATACTTTAAAAATCACAAAACTGGAGCTCAGGGAGTCAGCTGTGAAGACACTGGGTCTCCCCCATTCAGCTGAGCTGAGAACCAACCGACCAGCCGCCAGGACAATGCCTAACCCAGAGCAGCCAACCAACCGATCACGGTTGAGCGAGCATATTCATTGCTGTGTCGTCGGGAGCCACACCCTCCACCCAACGGGAGTGCACAGCCTGGTGCAGAAAGCTAACTTGTGTCTCAGTGACACTTGATACAGGCAGTCCTTGAGACAAGCTGGAGTATATATAACTCAGTGATATGCTGTGGAGCAATTAGAGAGGGGAAGCTTTGTGACTGATGTATTATTATTATTTAATTATTATGTATGTACTTATGGGACACAGAGTGATAATTCTATACACACAGAAAATGTGCCGTCGTCAAACCAGGAGAGTTAGCATCCCATCTAACATTCAAACTGTGACGTCTCACAGTTACCATTTCATCCAGCTTCCCTTAAACATTGTCCTAAACCTCTTTTCTGTATAGTTTTTCAATTATTTTATTAGTCTGGATTAGTTTTGCTGGCATGTATGTCTGTGCATCACTTGCATGCAGAACTCAGAAGAGGGCATCAGATCCCCTGAAACTGTTACAGACAGTTGTGAGCTGCCATGTGGGTGCTGGGAACTGACCTGCAATCTTCTGGAAGAGCAGCCAGTGCTCTTAACCACTGAGCATGTCTCCAGCCCCTGTCTTAAACCTCTTATTAAGCCAGGACAGTGCCCTGCATCTATAGTCCCATGTACCCAGTGGGCTGAGGCAAGAAAATCCTTTAAACCCAGAAGTTCAAGACCAGCCTGGGCCTCATAGTAAATCTCTCAAAATCCAAAACCAGAAACAACAACAAAAAAAAATGTATACAGATTTGTGAGGTATGGTGTGGTGTTTCAGTACACATGTGCAATGTCTGCTTATACATCTATGTGTGCAAACAGGGTAACTGGCATTTGACCGGGCTCAGCATCACCTTCTGTTTGGAGCCTTTGAGTGTCTCCCTTCTGTTACTGATAAAATAGTTGGTTCTTGGGAGCTGGAGCCACCCCACTGCAGAACACCGGAACTTTCCCTTTCTGTATCCTTTCTACTTCCTCCCAACGTACACTGCCACCTCCAATACTATTCCTCATTCTGGTCTGCTTCTTCCAGCAGCCACATGTGCGGGGCTCTCTGCAGGCATCGGGCAGGGAAATGAACTGTGAATAGGTGAGAATGAAAACTTGGTTCCAATTGACTTGGTCGACCTGGATCAAACCTTCCAGAGAGGTCTAATGCCAGACAGTTTGGTGCCAGCACATTTACACTCAGTAAAATTTAGAAAAAAAATCATCTTCCTGGTATAATCCAATCCCCAGTGCACAAGAAGCATAATTACATCGAAATTCAACTCAGGGTACATGTCATTTCTTCCAAGAAAATGGGCTCTAGAGAAAGACTACCTGTGCTGACTGAAGGGCCTGAGGAAGGATCTGGCCTGGTCATAAAGATGTCGTAGAGGTCATTTGGGCTATTAGCCATCTCTGGTCCCTGGTTGTGGGAGCTTGGGGGAGCCCTTAGCTATACAGATAATGTAAGGGTCATTAAGATTATTTGGTATCTCCAGTCCTGGTTGTAAGAGCTTGGTATGGCCTAGCCCAACAGATAACACAGATCACCAGGCTATTAATCACCTCCAATTCCCAGCTTTCTAAGTGAAGACCAGATTCTACATCCATTCCTTTGGGAGGACAATGTTGTGTGCTCAACATTCTTGGTTTTCCTGGAGATCTGTGGGTGCAAGGACCTACATGCTGGACTCCCAACACACATGGGAGAAAGATTCCTACCCATTCATCTGTTGATGGGCATCTAGGATGATTCTATATCTTAGCTATTGATGCCAAAATAAATGTAAGAGTACAGGTATGGTGATTTTACTTTCTTCAGACACTGCTGAGCAGTGGTTTGATTATGTGGTGGATCTGTTTTCAGTGTTTGAGGAGAACCTCCATTCTGTTCTCCTCAGTGGCTATACTGATTTACACTCCCATCAAAAGTGGTAAGAGTTTCCTTTGCTTCATATCTCACCAGTATTTGGTATTCAGTCATTTTTGTCCCTTTTTTTTCAAAGATTTTATTTATTTATTTATTATGTATAGAGTGTTCTGTCTGCACATATCCCTGCAGGCCAGAAGAGAGCACCAGATCTCATTACAGATGGTTGTGAGCCACCAAGTGGTTGCTGAGAATTGAACTCAGGACCTTTGGAAGAACAAGCAGTGCTCTTAACCTCTGAGCCATCTCTCCAGCCTCCATTTTTTTTGTCCTTTTTAAAGACCGGATCTTGTATCTGTTCTCAAACTCACCATATAGCTGAGAATGACCTTGAACTGCTGACCCTCTAGGGTGCTAGGCTTACAGGTAAGCACACTACACCTGGCTTGTGCGGCTGGAGACAGAACCTAAGGCTGTGGCACGCTAGCAAACACTCTAACAACGAAGCTACATCCCCAGCGCCCACGTTTTTGTCTTTTTTTTTTTAAAGATTTTATTTATTTATTTTATGTATATGAGTGCTGTATCTGCATGTGCACCTTTATGGAGGAAGAGGGCATCAGATCCCACTATAGATGGTTGTGAGCCGCCATGTGGGAATTGAACTCAGGACCTCTGGGAGAGCAGCCAGTGCTCTCAACCACTGAGCCATCTCTCCAGCCCCCATTTTTGTCTTTTTTAAAATCAGGTGTATTATTTTGTGTGTGTGTGCGTTTGTGTGTATGAGTAGTTCAGAGGACAATTTTTGGGAGTGAGTTCTCTCCTCCTACCATGGAGGTCCCAAGGATGGAACCCAGCTCATCAAACACTTGTACCGCATGAACTATCATCTCCCAGACCCTTTTTATTCTTTGTAATAATAGCTTTTTTAATTGGGGTGAGGTGATTGCTCATTGGAGTTTTGATTTGCACGTCTGCTGCTAATGGCATTAAATACTTTTCTCATAAGTCTCTTGACCATTTTAATTTCTTTTGAGAAGTGTCTGCATAAATTGTCCTTCTCTCCCCCCCCCACAACTCCCCCCCCCCACTCCCCCACTCCCCCCTACTCCCTGTGTAGCCCTGGCTGTCCTGGAACTCACTCTGTAGACCAAGCTAGCCTCAAACTCAGAGATACATTTGCCTCTGCCTCCCAAGTGCTGGAATTAAAAGCATGCATGACCACTGCCCGGCTAAATTGCTCATTTTTAAACTGGATTCTTACTAACTTTTTTTGAGTTCCTTCTATATTCCGTATAGTAATCCTTTGTCAAAAGAAATACTTTATAATATAAGCACTTGATTTTGCAGGCTTTTTCACTCCTGACTTGCTGCGCCAGAGTGTGTGACTTTGGAGGAATCTCATTTGTCTAATTGTGCCTTTATTATCTGTGCTTTTGGTGTCCCCCACCGTGACTGCCTCTGGCTGGGAAAGCTGCCTCTTGGAGGAAGAAGAGTTTAAATGGAATCTTGTGGTAGAAAGAAGTGGAGCCCCAGGCATAGGTGAGCAGGAGCCTGGAGCAAACAGAGGGAAACAGGAGCATCAGCCAGGCATGGACTCTTGGCTGCAAAATATACCTGGAGAATGTGGTCCAGGCTGAATTGTGCAGGGCTCTGCCTGCCAGCCCTGGCATTTCTGGGCATCTCTCTTCACCCCCTGTGGACTTCTACACACAGAACCTGAGCCACTCTGCAGGATGGCAGCAGCTGGCTGGCCTGGCCATTCTGGTCTTCCTGGTGCCCTGCCACCCGGAGCAGGCATACCAGCCCTAACCACAGCCTCCTTCTCTCCTGGCATAAGTAGACGGCAGTACAGACGCAAGGCTAGGCACAGGGGCCCGGGAGTCCCCTCCAGCCCTCTGTCTTCATAGGCCTAGTAGACATGGAAAAGGCAGCCTGTCAGAGCAAGCCTCTCATTAAAGGTGGATGGCTAACAGGCCTCTCTGCGCATACTAATTACTTGTCTCCAAAGAAGCCGGCAGAGGGTTGACTGGCAAAGCCGAGCAGTCTGAACCCACCGCAGCCAGGCTCCCGCTGTCATGTTTATTTCCCTCTTCCAGAAACTCCCTCCCAGGCTCCCTTCTGTCTCCCTCTCTGTTTTCAAGTAATTTCTGAGTGGGTGGTTACATGTAGGACGCTCTTGGGGAAAGAAGACTCAGAAAATATGGAAGAGAGTGGGCTCAGTAACGTTAGTTAAACTTAACTCTTCCTCTTCATAAATATAATCTAACCATATTGCTAGACATTTGATTTTATATAAAGAAGAATGATATGTGTTCTTGTGCCCAGTAGCCTAATGTTGCTATTTCTAGCATTTTAATATTTTTCTTTGAGCTTTTCTTCCATCATTATACATTAGTAAGACGCACTTTTAAGAGGTTGTGATTGTCGGGCGGCAGTGGCGCATGCCTTTAATCCCAGCACTCAGGAGGCAGAGCCAGGCAGATCTCTGTGAGTTTGAGGCCAGCCTGGGCTACAGAACGAGGTCCAGGACAGGCACTAAAACTACAGAGAGTAAAGCCTGTCTCGAAAAAAAAAAAAAAAAAAAAAGAGGTTGTGATTACTCATTCCTCTGTATTTTGCCTTGTTTCTGCTCATGTTATGCATATTGGAAAAGCTCTCACCCTAGCCGGCTTCCTCGGTGATCCTGGTCTTCCCTGAATGCCTCTGTTTGTCCAGTGAGGTGGCTTTGTTAACTAGTTTCACGGGTGTCACTCAAGAAATTACCAAGAGAAACTAAGTAAGAGCTTAAAGAAACTGGAGTTGGCAGAAAAAAACTATACATGAGTGTGTGCATGCGCGCGTGTGCATGCATCGAGCACGCATACACACACACACACACACACACACACACACTCACCCCAACCCAGGATGTCTTTTTCCTAATCCCTACAGCCTGTTAATAGGTTACATTAGAAGGCAAGGAGGGAGGGGTTGAAGTTGCAGATGGAGTTGGGGCTGCTAACTGGATGGAGTTTGGTTTGCTCTGGTTCCACTGACCCCAGGGTCTGGTACGTGTTCGTCAAGTCTCTACCACTGAGTTACGCCCCTGGCCCTCATGTTTTATTTTTGTTTTGTTTTGTCTTGAGACAGGGTTCCATCATATAGTTCAGGCTGCTCTGAAATCCACAATCTTCCTGCCCCTACCTTCTGTACACTGGGATTACAGTACTGTGCTCAGTTTGCTAGGCTTAAAATGGGAAATTATTTTGGATTTTTTTTTTGGGGGGTGGGGGCTGATGTAGTTATGAGGATTTTTTTTTCCTGAGACAGGAAAAAAGGCTCTGTGTAGCCTTGGCTGTCCTGGAACTCACTCTATAGACCAGGCTGGCCTTGAACTCACAGAGGCCAACCTACCTCTGGCTCCTGAGTGCTGGGATTAAAGGTGTGCGCCACCACCATCTGTCCAGATAGGATTTTTTCGATATAAGGACTCAGAAGGGAGAGGCAGAGAGATCATAGTGTAAGAAGGACTCCATCCAACGTTGCTGGCTTGGAGGAGGGGACATAAGCCGAGGAATACTGGACTCTTTAGAAGCTAGAAAAAGAATTCAGGGAAACAGTTCTTTCCTGGGATCTCCAACAGAAACCACAGGCCTGGCCACACCTTGATGTCATTGGTTCATTGAGACCCATTTCAGACTTCTAACTGCTAGAAGTGTAAGGTAATACATTTGTGTTAGCTAAGTCACCAACTGTGTGTGAGTTGTTATAGCAGCCATAGGAAACTAATACAGCGGCCAAGATCAGCTTTCAAAGGCTAAGCGAAACAATACGCAAGTAGTCCAAACTCCAAGGCAAGGCCTTCCCCAGCTTGTCTTGGCAACTCCTTGCACCTTAAGCAAGCAGCCCAGCCAAGCTCCCACTGAAGCATTAGAAATACTTGCTAACAAGGGCGGCAACGGGGTCTTGTCCAGACTCACACAGTCACCCATGCTGTGTTAACAGAGGCTATGGTGTCTCAGAAGAGGCTGAGACGTGGACACTCAGGGAGCAGTCAGCTGAAGCAAAGGTTTGCAGAGAAGAAATGAGAATCCAAATCACCTAGAAGAGGTCTCCTGTCTAGTGGCTCCCACGAATCCAGAGATCACCCCTTGGCTCAAAGCAAAAAGGAGGTGGCCAGCACGCCAGTCCGACCTATCTATCCCTTCTTTAAGGAAGACAAGATTTTCTAAGAGTTCTCAAGAGCTTGCTATTCCATCTCTTTGTCCAGAACTGGGTCATGCAGTCACTTCAAAATACAAGGGATTTGGGGAAAGGGATTCAGTTAACAAAAAAAATCAATCAAAATGGATTGGGAGTCTGTTGGTAAGCAGCAGCAAGAGGAAGAAGTAGTTCACAGTTTTCCGTAGTTCCCCACATCCTGGGCAAGGCGAAGAAAGAAAGGCTAATATTGTTGACCGCCTATCAGAAAGAAGTCTAGAATACATTATACACCTCAGCTCGTTACCCTCTCCGCTGAGGGCACTGAACAAAATTAGTTGGGAAGTAATTAATTTGCCTAAGGACACATGCTCAGCAGGAATGGCTTGCAAAGCTCCTCTGCCGTCTCCTTCAGTGCACTCCCGTCATTCCTACTCAGAGCTAGGAGAACTGAACGTGTTCACACGTGCAGGGCAGGCTGGAAGGAGCCCAGGAGGCCTGACAGGAAGCAAACGCCCACCTTGCCAGACCCGGGCTCAGGAAGGCACATCTCATCCGATTTTGTTTACAGTACCTGGAGAGTGCTGGTAAAAAGGACTCAGACAACGGGTTCAGTCCCCCAGAACCTGCTTGGTGGGGGCAGGAAAAATGTGTGTGTGTGTGTGTGTGTGTGTGTGCATACATGAGCCTGGTAGCATAGGCCTGAAATCCCACTTTACTCAGAAGCTTGAGGCAAGAAGGTCCCAAGTTCAAAGCCTGCCTGCGCAGCTTAATGAATTCCCAAGACGAAAAGGGGGCGGTAGGGGGACGCCAGGGATGCTGGTTGGTAGTAGAGCACTTGCCTAGCATGTGGGAGGCACCAGGTTCCATCTGCCGTCTGGACCATGGGCCCTAAGAGACAGGAAGGGTGTGCATCTTGTTGATGAGGTTGTGTAACTTAGGTGACCGAGAAGCGGTGGATCACAGGGTAGAATTGTGCGCTCACTTAGTTACTGATTCCCAAAGAATGTCTTTCTGGATTTGTAAAATCTAAATCTCTTAGGCCGTGTGACTCTAAAATATGCCGAACTTCCCACTCCTAACACGCGGTGAGCTCCACTTTGGGGGTTCAGGAGGCTCGAAGACTTGCCCGTGGTCATAAAGTCCTGAGGCAGAATGGGCCTTGGATGCTGACACCCTGACCAGAAATCCAGGTGCAGACGGTCCCAGGCTTTCTCTTAAGCTCCCATCCGATTCTGCTGGGCGTTCTGGACCTCTTCATGTCTGCCATGCCCATTGTTTGGGCTCAGCGTGTCTGCAAGATGAAGTGAAAGACTTCTCAGAGGTACAAAGGGCCTTGCTGCCTGTGGGACTCGGGAGACATTGAACCTCCGACTCCACCGGCCCCCGTACTCTCCAAACTTTGGTCCTTTTGATGTGTGCGCTAACACACTTTTCTTCTCGTTGCGTTGACCATTGAGTCGGGTTTTACTGAGTCCCGACGAGCGCGAGCGTGTTGGACTCCAGACTTACAGCTCTTACTCTCCAGGACATGCGATGAAGCGCCTGCTTCAAACCATTTGTTCTCCTGTTAGCGAGATGGTGCCTGGAGCTAAGTCCTGGTCCATTGACGAGATTAAACGTTCTTGGGGGAACAGGAGGCTTTGGGCTGACGAGAAATTTCAAGCTCTGAGTTCTGTCTGACTCCACGGGCAACTGGTTGAGCCTTCCACGCTCTGTTGTGGTTTAAATATAACCAACGTTCTCATGTGGGAAATTTATTCTCTGTGTAGCCTATCCTGGAACTCGCTCTATAGACGGGGCTGGTCTCGAACTCACAAAGGCCAGCCTGCCTCTGCCTCCCGAGTGCTAGGATTAAAGGCGTGCGCCACCACCACCTGGGTATTCACGGGCTTAACGAATCATCCTCAGCATTTCCGCATCGTTTGAACTCTGTCCACCTTATAGGATTACAATGAGGAAAAAAAAGGCTTTCCATACAATGTAAATCCCTGGTCAAGCACTGCTGTCTATTCCCCGTGTGCCTTGCACAGAGTGGCTGAATTTGGGAGGAAAAGTCCCAGAAAAATTCTCCCTAGCTGAAGTGAAACGCAGCACCGTCAAATATTTTCAAAATGCCAGGCTCCCTGAGAACACGGACAGGCTCTGTCTGTCTGTTTTTACATGAAAAGCATTGGATGCTAAGGCCACTGTGCACTGCTTTTCACGGCGCTGGGGCCGTTTTGAAGGGACTGACATGATTTCCTCGGCTGAGGTAATTCTCCTGAGGCTTTACTCTTTCCTAATGCTTTATACCAAAATGGGGTCTGGCATCTGTCATTTCTTCTTCCCCTCTGACTGGTATCCTCGGGGGCCTTTCAGGGCTTTGCCCGCTGGGTTCTTGGATGGTGTTTATTAGCCAAGGCATCTGTTATTGGTGCCTTCTGGCCCCTTCTGGGAGTCTCTGGATTGCCGGTGAGGGTTGGGCTAACCAGCCTGCATCAACAGGAGACCGCTGTGCTATTTCCTGATTGGTGTCCCCACAGAGGGAGCAGGACAGAGCCTGGCAACCTTACCTCTACTTCCGAAGCAAGTCAAAGAGCCAGACCCAACGGCAGATCCAGCCTGGATATTCGGCCAAGAGATACCTCCGAGGCCTTTTGCGGACATGGTGCCCTGATACCGTGTACAGACTCCAGTGTGCAGGTCAGTGGGAGAACGGGAGGGAGTGAACGCCAGTCTCCCCCACCTCTCAGTCTGATGTGAAGGGGTGTTTCCCATTGAATGCCAGAAACATCAGGATTTAAGGTCCAATTCTGCACTAAGGCAAAGTCCCCAAGCTTTGTAGTCCACAAGCCTCTATCCCAGCTTTTATCTTCACTGACATTTGCAGAAGGAAGGGCCACCTGTGTACCCGGCCCGGCGCCCACTGTTCAACCTCAGCCCCTCACATTCCACAGCCCCAATCCAGAACTGGTTCCCAACCTACCCCACACCTGAGGCCTCAGAGATCTTCCAACTTACACCCCACTGTCCACAAGACAAGACAAAAAGGAGGTCTAAAGACAAAAAGTTATTTATTTGTCCATAGTCAGCCAACCAGAAGCAGAGCTGGACCCAGAAGGCAGATACTTCCTGCACCCACAGCTCCACATTCCTCCCAGCGTTCCCAAGTTCCCTGTCCGAGGGAGGTCATCTCAGGTCATCTCAAGAAGGCAACTCTCCGGCACAATCCCCTCAGGAGAGAGAGATGAACACCCCTCCGCCTGACAGAAACCCCAAATGCACTCTGCAGACTTAGGAAAGCCTGAAGCGGGAATTCGAGTTGCCAGATTCAGCACACTACCCCCACACAAACAGTGAAACTCACAATATTTGGGACATATTTCTACTAAAAAGAGTTCATTGTTTATCTGAAACTTAAACGTAATTGGACATCCTGTGTTTTATTTGGCAGACTGCGGGGGATGAGAGATGGGTGGGAAGATGTGCCAGACCGCACTTCAGTTGTTTGCCGTTTCTTCGGCACCAGCACACGGGACCAGAAAATTCTGGCTTGCTTCTTGTTTTACAGGTTTACCTGGGAAGGGAGAGAAAACAGTTCCCTGCCCCAATAAGTGGCGGCTTGAAACAAAATAAGAGATGTGGCCTTGTCTGGCAATTGGCTTTACTTTCAAGGCAGTCCCATGGCCACAGACAGGTCTGTTTACTTACCGCTTGTGAGAAAGAGCTTCTCAACCAAAAAGGGGTTGTCACTGGCTGAGGCCAAGGCGGGGCAGGCTGCTGTCCCACAGTCTGGGCTCAGGGTCCTCCAGAAGGCGGGCAGCTTTTAAAAAACAAAGGAGCTCAGCTCCGTTCATGGCGTCATCTGGCTAGCATGCGTGGTCTAAGAAAAGGTGCAGGGACCTTGTATTTGCAGGGCCCCTTGCCATAGCCCCTTGCTAAAGCGTCTCTTTAAAATAGGCCCTCAAGCTGGAGGGGCAAATGAGGAGGCTTCGGTGAGAGGCCAGTGTCCAGACAGCTCCATCATTCTCTTCCCCCTCACCTTGAGACGTGAATGAATTCTCTAGTCTCTTCTGCCTGCCCCTGTGATGAATCGACCCCACCTTTCAAGACTGTTTCTTTTCTTTTCCTTTCTAAATGTACGTTTTGGTGTTTTGGTTTTGTTTTGTTTTGGTTTGGTTTTTTGGTTTTGTTTTTCTTTTTCTTTTGAGACAAAGTCTTACTATGTATCCCTGGCTGGCCTGGAAATCGATGTACAGATGTCTGGCCCCAAACTCATAGACATCCTCCTGCTTCAGTCTGAGTGCTTGGATTAAAGGCACGAGCCACCATGCCCAGCTTTAAAAGTTGTTTAAATTAATGTTTATGTTAGTATACAAAGTACTAGGTTTCATCAGGGCACCTTCACACACAGGTCAATAGAGTGTGTCCTCTTTCCTTCTCCTCTCCGACCGCTCCTCAGCCATCTTTCTTCTGCCTTACATCATTGCCCTCTGTATCTTCCATCTCCCTCAAGATTCTTTTCCTGCCCTCTCACGATGCCCTTTAAAGTTTCATAACCTCCATGCACGTGCACACACACACACAATTATGTAAATAAGCATATACAAATACTTTTCATCTAGACTGCATATCTAAGCCCCAATCTCCTACAAAGGCTCTTCTAACAATCCCAGCCAATATTCAGCATCTGGCCTCACATCACACTGATACTCAGAGCTACAGAGTTGAGTCCAAAGAGCTCCATCTCTCCAATCGGCTGTGAGAAATGCATGCCTAGTTCCTCTGTGTCTGCCCTGCAGCCCAGCAGATGGTGGGCGCGTGGTAAAACTTCAGGAAATACTTCAGAATGGCTACATTAGACTGATGATGATGGGCAGACAGAAGAGAGTAAGACATACCCACTGTGATTAATCTCCTTCTGGAGCAGAGCAAGCCTCCTAGTCGACACCTAGGAAGCAGCCACGGTTTGGTTTGGTTTTTTCCCAACAAGGACCCAGTTCTTGGGAATGTCGATGTGGGACAGAGTGCTCATGTGGCCCAGAACCAGAAGCGCCCAAG
Organism: Peromyscus eremicus; assembly: GCF_949786415.1. Lineage (NCBI taxonomy): Eukaryota > Metazoa > Chordata > Mammalia > Rodentia > Cricetidae > Peromyscus > Peromyscus eremicus. The sequence continues at coordinate 51,056,336 of NC_081429.1, read as the reverse complement.
GCACTTGACGGGGAACCTTCATGCATTCCATCTGAGTTTTCTAATCCTGCTCATCTTCTAATTGTCCTCTTCAATGTCTGTTCAAAGTGGGGAACGTGTAGTTTCCTCCAGAACTCAGGATTGGTTATTATACTTCCCGTCAGTAACTCCTGACCTGCCCCTCAGGACACATCAAGGATTCTGTGCTGCTCCAGGACAGTCAGCTCGGGGTACCCAAGAATCTCCGGCCACATCAGGATCTTTCGGGTGTTCCCCCAAAATACCATCTCCTGCCTGTCTTCCCTTCCTTTTGGATTCAACAGAGACCATCTTATGAACAAGGTACCAGTTCATTGTTTTTTTTTCCATTTCTCATGTGTGTGTAGTATGATGTGCATGTGTATATGTATACTTGATTGTGTGTGGGCACACGTGTGTGGGTGGTGTGCTCATCTACACGTGTGTGGATGCGTGCTGAGGCCTGAGGGTGATGCCAGAATCATTCTACAATGCTCTTCCACCTTATCCGTGGAGGCAGGTCTCTCAATCAAACCCAAAGCTCATTGATAGGATAGAC